>NW_009618109.1:0-12405 GCF_000690535.1 Cariama cristata | reverse complement strand
CCCCCCCCTTTTTTTTTTCTTGGGTCTGGAGCTTGAATTGTCACTACTCTCTTTTATACAAGTAGTTCAAATCTGTTCCTCTAAAATACTCTGCATATACACGGCTTGGTTTATTATCTTGCAGTTCGAATAACCTAGCAGGTTCTTTAGGACCTGATTCCTAAACTCCACTGATAAGTATCTGTGGGGATCTGGGCATTGCTGTTAAGAGCTCCATGTTGCAATGGTGGATGTGAGATGGATTCCTGTTATTTCACTGGTAATTATTTCTGTCCACTCCTGCAGGTCTGTCAGTATCGTTCATCGCTCTATTCTGAAGTGGATAGCCATTTCCGAATGATCCACGAAGACACGCGGCACCTGCTCTGTCCTTACTGTCTCAAAGTCTTTAAGAACGGCAACGCTTTCCAACAGCACTTCATGAGGCATCAGGTACTATGTCAGGGCTGTAGTCCCTTTTTGTTTGAGGTGGTTCACTCTCCACAGAGACTCAGGGGATAGTTAAGCATGTCATTAGTTGAGCATTTGCCTGGAATAAAAACAGAAAGAAAGAAAACTTGGTTGAAAGAGGGGTGTTAGTAGATGCTGTATTCACTCCGTAACAAATGCAATTTGCATGCTGTCATTCCAGACCTTTCATAGGGATTGTGCTGAAGAGAAGAGGCGTTGCTCCTTTGGGAGTAGCACAGATTGTTGTTACTTAGCAGAGAAAAGCATGTTTTCCTGGACTGTGTTTGCTTCATGTGATGATTAACCAACAGTGGGCTTTATGTTCATTTGGGTTTTAAATTTTTTTATCTCCAGGTAATACATAAGTAAATAATACTGTACGTGCACAAATGAATGTAATTTTTGTAGCTTAGTGTTCTGTTTCCATATATGTTGGCTGTATTGACAACATATTTTATGTGGGTGTAGCTGAAGTGTACTTTCAGAATATAGAAATGTAGCGCTCTTACCAAGTGCCTGAGTTGATTTGCCCCTGAAGTCCTTCGCTGACTCTGTAAGAGGCAGAGGCCAGGCAACTTTTGAAGGCATGTTGCCCCACACCTCTGCTAGGGTGCCTTACTTTGGCTTAAATAAGCTGGGTAAGACTCGTTCCGTGGCATTTCCAGGTCTGGTGTCTCTGCAGAGCCTGTTGATTTTAACTGAAAAACCAAACCAAACAAATTTAAAACCAAAACACCCAAGATATGGGGTTTGGTGGGGAGGGACTTTCAGATGCTAAAGAAAAATGGGGCCGCCTTTGGTTTCAAAGAGGGGAAGAGTGTGCGTGTGGTTTTTTTGGTTTTGTTTGTTTGTGGGTTTTTTGGTGGTTGTTTTTTTTTTTCTTTTTTTTAAACAAAAGACACCTGCTGTGTTGTGACTTCTGTTTCTCTAAAATGAAATGTGTTTCATTTGCATTTGCTTTAGAAGAAGAGTGTTTATCATTGCAACAAGTGTAGACTCCAGTTCCTATTTGCCAAGGATAAAATTGAACACAAGCTGCAGCACCACAAAACTTTCCGAAAACCCAAACAATTAGAAGGATTGAAACCTGGAACCAAGGTAAGAAATACAAGTTAACAGCAGGCCTCTGTTTCCTCAAGCAGGAAACACCCGTAGCATCTGTACTGGTGTGTATTTATGAAGTACTGCAAAACTGATGTTTGCTTCTTCTGAATCACTTAAGCCACACTCCCTGGGACAGAAAAACTCTTTGTATTCTGTCCTTGTTGTGTGTGCTTAGCTAATCAGATACTTCATAGAAACAATAAGTGAGAGAGAGAGGAGGTGAAAGTGGCATGCCAGAGGTTAAACTCTCCTAACTAAGGTATCTGTCTGCAAGGGAAGGGATCTGAACTAGTTTTCTGGACGCCCTCTGTAGTCATTAGTGACAAACAGGCACTTCTGGGGCTCAAGTCATGTGTCCTCTTTTAGGCTACTGCTGCCCTGGGTGGGACGAGTCGCGTCCTAGGAGCACCTCTTTATTCTCTGCTAAGAGCCTGAAAGACTACTCCAAACAGAGGAGTCTGAATTTGGATAGATCACTTCTGCCCTTGTGTTTTAGGAGGTATGGGTGTATCTGTTTTCTGCAGGTTACAATCAGGGCATCTAGAGGACAGCCACGGACAGTGCCAATATCTTCAAATGACATGCCGCAGGGCACTGGACAGGAAACCACTCCGCTGTCATCTTCTACTGATCCCCAGCCCATCTTCCTGTACCCGCCTGTCCAGAGGAACGTCCAGAAGAGAGCGGTCAAAAAAATGTCAGAATGTTTTGCTAAATTTCAAATTTAAAAAAGATTTTTAAAGGAAATGTAGTTAGCTTTTTAATGCCACAGCGGTGGGTAATATGATCCTCGGCACTGGACAGTTCTGTCTTACCAGTTGCCAAGGAAACTTTATGCCAGGAGAGTCTAGCTTCCCACAAAAGCAGGATTAAGTCATGTTGTGAAAGCCCTTAAGGTGAAACTGCAAAATAGAGAATTAGCTAGGCGCTTTTATAGAAACAATGGAATTATTCCATCAGCGTAAGGGCTTTCTGCCCACCCTGTGTCCTGCTGCCTTGTCTTCAATATTTTTTGTTGGTTTTGTTTTTTTCTTGGGTGTGTGTTTTATTATCCACTCTTAAATTGTATACTCCTGAGTACAGCAAGTGGGAAATGTTTAGCCTGGCACCAAGGCACCCTAAGAAGCTAGGGTGCAAGATGAGACTAGTTTGACTGCAGACTTCTGAAAGTTTACATGTCATTAAAATCTTCTCTGTCCTGATGATTGTTATAACTCCGAAGATACCCATTCAGACACTAATGAAAATATCCCTCTTACCTTCAGGAGTGTCTTGGGGAGGCAGACTTGTCTGGAGTGCAGCTTTGAAATCCCCGACTTCCCAAACCACTTTCCCACCTACGTGCACTGTTCGCTATGTCGCTACAGCACTTGCTGCTCCAGAGCTTACGCCAACCACATGATCAAGTATGTGCGCTCCTTTGAACACCATAGTAGAAATTCCTCCTGCCCGAATGCAGGAGCACCTCTGTGTCTTGTCTGCCCTGTAAGAAAGGGGTATCGGGAAATTCCAGTTCGCTGCAGTGGTGTGTAAGGCACAGGACATGTATTCTGTACCAGCACAGACACGGGTGGTAGCTTTCAGATGAGATGAGAAAACTGAGCGCGAGAGCTGAGATTCATTCCAAACTATGGGCATTGGAGCTAATGACACGTACTGCATGCTGCTGCAGACAGCTATTGTTTTTCACTGTTCCTAGGATTTCTTGCAAAATTCTCGGATTTATAAGTTAAAAATTTTTAAAGGGGGAAAAAAAAGTTATGCCTTTCTTCTACAAGCCTGTGCCCTGTACAGAACTGTGGATAGACCACAGAACAGGATAGCAGAACAGTTACTCCAAGATCTGGGCACTTTTAAATGTTATTGTACAGGCTTTTCTATTTAGACACAGAGTTTTCATTTCCTTGAATACAAGACTGGCAGACAAAATTGGGATTGGGTCTGTCTTCGTAAATGTGCTGTATTTCGTATGACTTTATAGCTCTTCAAATACCTGGAATAATTCTGACATTTATTAAACTCTTTTGTCTTACAGCAACCATGTCCCTCGGAAGAGTCCAAAATACTTGGCTTTGTTTAAAAACTATACTGCCTGGTAATGGAAAATTTGTCATCTTATTTTAATCACCTGGGAATCTAATGTGCATTCACTTTCTGATCTTCCAGTTCTGTTCTTTCATGATCTGCTTCTGAAGAAGCTCTGTTTATTTTTTGCCACACAGGAAAATACCTTGAATTAGGGGCAATATGTGGAGACTCCCATTGCCTTCCAGTGGGAGTTAATGTTTCAGGGCGGGGACGCTGCCTCTGTGCCTTTGAGGGTGACTTTTTTTTTTCCAAATTGTTGGTGAGGGGATGCACATATTTTCATATCTGATACTGATGTTAAGTTCACTTTTTTTCCTTCCAGTGGCGTAAAGCTGTCCTGTTCCTCTTGTCTCTTTGTAACATCTGAGGGTGATGCAATGGCCAAACATCTGGTCTTCAATCCATCACACGAGTTTAGTAACATTATTTTCCGAGGTAAGAGTTTGAAAAGGAGCAGGAAAGTTGCAAAAAAATTAATGCGGGACATAATACATTGGTTCATAGACTCCAGGTCAAATACATCTTTGTTTAGTATTGGGCTGAGCACTTACCGAGTCCTGAGTTCTAATAAAATGTCGTGTTAGAGACCTTCTGTAACTGCCTGAATGAGTCTTCATTGTTATGGAGATTGGAGAGTTAAGCTCTAAGTGAGGCTGGCTCTGCCTGAGGCTCAGCTGTGTCACTGGTAACGCTGTTCTCATGAGATCTTCCCAGGAAGAGACAATGCCGAGGGCTTCAGGGAGCTCCTCTGTTCCTCGGAGATGCCATTGTACCTCCATGACACCAGGAGGCCTTTAGCAGCTGCTGATGCTGGGTTTTGAATAGAACCCAAGAGTGGCGTTCAGCCATTTGCTATGAATTTCCCCAACTCGCAAAACTTGTGGACGTTGCCTGCAGGGATCTGAGTTTTCCTAACCAAACTCCTCGTGTTGCTTGGAATGGACATGGAGTTTTGCCATTTGTCTCTAACAACTGCTGATGAGTGTGGCTCTGCCCGGTTGAGCGGTCTTTCCTTGTTGGCTTGGATGTGGCAGTGCTTGGGTGTGGGAGGAGGTTGCGGTTTGAAGGGGTGGATGAGTACTGGCTGTTCTACAGCACATAGGGATGCTTTCGGAGCAACAGACAACAGAGGGATGCAGATCCTCCTCTCCAGCTTGTTTGTTTGCACTGCCTTAGTGTTTGTTTGCTAAGCTACAAATGTTTTTGTTGTTCTGTTTTTCTTAACAGGGCCTACTTGGATATCACATTCCAGGTAAACTGTTTGTAAACTCTTATCTGCGATCATCTGTTTCCCTTGGTGGTGTTGGGGTTGGGTTTGGGTTCGTTGGTTTGTTTTCTCTCAACAGCTTTATTTTCTGGGTTTTAAGAAGGTCCTGTGTTCTCTCCCTTCAAGGCACATTCAGCCCCAGGACAAAAGCATGAAGAATACATGCCCTACCTATTCCCCAAGTAAAGCTGCTACTGTGAAAACAAAGTCCATGTTACCTGCGAAAGATGACCTGGAGCCTGAACTGGCACCAGCGGTCTACAACAGGCCTCTGGTCTGCCAGGAAGAAGAGTGCTTAAATATTGATGCTCCAGAAGATGAGCAGGCATCAAAGGAGCCTGAGCCTGCAAGCAAAAAGGAGCAGCTGTCAGTAAAAAAGCTGCGAGTTGTACTGTTTGCTTTGTGCTGCAACACTGAACAGGCTGCCGAGCACTTCCGAAATCCTCAGAGGCGGATCAAGCGCTGGCTACGAAGGTTTCAAGCTTTCCAAGAAGAGAACTTGGCGTCCCTGTCAGAGGGCAAGTACCTCAGCTTAGAGGCTGAAGAGAAACTGGCGGAATGGGTCCTGACGCAGAGGGAGCAGCAGCTGCCCGTGAACGAGGAGACTCTCTTCCAGAAAGCCACTAAGATTGGCCGATCCCTCGAAGGTGGCTTCAAGATCTCCTACGAGTGGGCGGTGAGGTTCATGCTGCGGCACAACCTCAGCACGCATACTCGAAGGGCAGTGGCTCACCCTCTCCCCAAAGACGTAGAGGACAACGCCAGTTGTTTCATCGAGTTTGTGCAGCGGCAAATCCACACTCAAGACCTGCCTCTCTCCATGATCGCGGCCATCGACGAAATCTCTCTCTTCCTTGACATGGAGGTGCTGAGCAGCGATGACCGGAAGGAGAACGCTTTGCAGACGGTGGGAACCGGGGAGCCATGGTGTGACGTTGTCCTCACCATCCTCGCCGACGGCAGCGTTCTCCCAGCGCTAGTCTTCTACAGGGGTCACGTACAGCAGCCTGCCAACGTGCCGGAGTCTATCATATTGGAAGCAAAGGAGAACGGATACAGCGACGACGAAGTCATGGAGTTGTGGTCGTCCAGAGTGTGGCAGAAGCACACGGCATGCCAGAACAGCAAGGGCATGCTCGTGCTGGATTGTCACCGAACACACCTATCGGAAGAAGTACTTTCCTTGCTGAGTGCATCCAGCACTCTGCCGGCTGTTGTCCCTGCTGGCTGCAGCTCCAAAATCCAACCTCTAGATGTTTGTATAAAAAGGACTGTGAAAAATTTCTTGCATAAAAAGTGGAAAGAGCAAGCCAAGGAAATGGCGGACTCCACATGCGACTCAGACATTCTTCTCCAGCTGGTTTTATGCTGGCTGGCGGAGGTCCTGGAGGTCATTAGTGACTCTCCTGAACTTGTGCAGCAGTCCTTCCTGGTGGCCAGCGTGCTGCCCGGTCCGGACGGCACGGCCAACTCGCCCACACGCAACGCCGACATGCAGGAGGAGCTGATTGCCTCTCTGGAGGAGCAGCTGAAGCTGAACGATGAGCAGCAGGAGGCGGCGGCGGTGGCTGAGGTGCAGGATCGGACCCAGGCCGAGGAATCTGCAGACCCAGAAATCCTCCATCAGCTCTTCGAAGGGGAAAGCGAGACTGAGTCGTTTTATGGCTTCGAAGATGCTGATTTGGATCTGATGGAAATCTGAGCGCTGCTCTGCGAATCGTGATCTGGAAAGGGTTATTTTTTAAATAAATGTTGGATGAGACCATTACACTTCCCTGTGGATTTGTGGGTTTAGGAAATTCGTAGGCGATCACTCAGATAAATAGCCATTTATGCTGTTCATTTATAAGTTTTGTGCTTTTTTAAAAGAAAAATCACTGTGTTGGTATTTTCTGAAAATATATTGTGGGTGAATATTTTTGCGTTTTCTTTACCTCACTGTATCATAGTTTTCTGTTTTTATTGTGCAGAAATGTTTTGAATTATACATTGTCAATGTGACCATTTCTAAAGAAAGGAAAAAAATATGTAGCTAATGAACCAGTATATAAATCTTTTTGGCTGTCTTAACACAGATTTTTTTTTTTTTTTTCTTTTTTTAACACTTGACCCAGAGATTTAGGTTTCTGTGGAAAATTTAGATACGAGTTACTGCTCTAATGTGTGAACCTTCTATAATTGGCCATTAAGATTTGGGTTTGGTTTGGTTTCTTTTTTTGTTTGTTTGTTTTTTTTGTTTTTTGTTTTTTTAAGGAAGAGTAATTATTTTTGCTTGTGAATTTGGATGTGGGGTAAAAACACAAGTGAAAGCATTTTGCCTGTTCAATGCCAGCAACGCTTCTTGGGAGCCACAACACTTGGAACCGGGGTTGAACTGCGCTCCGCAGCCAGGGAGTTAGGGCAGTGCTGACCCAAACCTCTCGGTTTCCCATTGACTTTCTGCCACGGTGCGGTGGTTCCTCTCCTCCACCTGGGAAACCGCCCGGCACCCACCTTGCTCCAAAGAATTACTGACAGAGGGTACATGGTGGAAGAGGAAAGTCAAGTCTGTCTTGATCTTCCTGTACGGTAGATGGGAGTTAAAACTGTACGGACCATTAAACGTTGACCTTTTAACTACTAGTAGTTGATAAACCTGCTTTAACCAGTGGCATCAGACACTACGTTCCTTAGAATTAGAAATCTGATTTAATGAAACAAACTGTGACGTGCACAAAAAGAAGACGTTTGTTTTTATTTTTCACTGCCAGCTTAAATTTTTCTACAATTTGCATGTTTGAGGGTTTTTTAATTGTATGTATTATGGTATAAACGGAAAGCATTTTGACATACAGAATTCAGAAGCACCTGCACCTTTCTGTTTCCATAGAGGTTTTGTGAACCTTCCCTATTACCTAAGGAAAGCAGGAGGCAGCATGTGCAGACCTGTAAATGGTTCATCTTTAAAATGTACATAAGTGGAACATTTAATAAAACCAGGGAAATGGATTTATAAACATGTGTTTTTATTATGAAGAACTATTTAACTCCTGTGATATCGTAATGCTTAATATAAAGTGTGCCCCAAATTCCTCCGTGCCGCGCATGAGCGAGCTGTGCCCGGGTCGCCGGCTGGGTTCCCTCTCTGTACTCCTTGCGTGTGAGGGGACGCGGAGCCGTTTAGCATGTTCTGAAGAAACCCAGAGATGGGATAGTAATTAAATGTGTTTACATGTCATTAACACTTGAGGCAGAGTTCTGTCCCATTTACATTTCTGCAGCCCTTACCTGCCCTTTAATTATACGGTAGGTTCAGTGGAAAACAACCTACTCTCCCCAAGGAGGTTTTCTTTTTTTAAAAAGTCTGAGAAATCAATAATAAAATACTCTCCTGAATAAATAATTTTACTGTTGTTTATCTCGGGTAGTAGTAAATACCACTCTTAATACTACTTACGAATTTATTTCTGGTAAGGCTAGGAAACGCCTGATTCGGCCCCGTCTGAAGCACACGTAATGCCATTTTGCTGCTATCCTCCCGTAGCCGGAGGCGCAGCATCTCCAGCTGCTCGCAGGAGCTGTAGGGCGATCGGCTTCAAGCGCCGGAGCCCTGGTATCCCAGCATAGCTGCTGTCAGTAGGCTGAGCGATAGGAATTTAAGTGGGGAGATGTTAATTATTTTAATCTCAGTTATTGGAGAAAACACTAAAGCAATTTAATCAACCACCCCTTTTGTTTTTCCTCTCTCTGCTTTCAACCGGAGCATTTCACAGGCACCAAGAGCTGCAGGAGAAGCCCAGCATCGCCGTTTGTGAGGATGCGGGGGCTGGAGGATCCAACATGTGTGAGCGGCACAGGAACTGACAGCTGGACACACTTGAACTCTCGGTCTGGAAATGCCATTTACCCTCCTGGTTTCACCTGCTCCTTGCCCAGCCCATCCCGAGCCTGGCAGAGCTGTTCTGGGTCTGTGCCGGCCCCTGTTCCAGTCCGACAGACTGAGGAAGCACCATGGTATTCCTGTTCCTGATGCCCAGGAGACCCATCACTCTCCACCGAAGCAGGAAGACCCATCCCACTTCTCTGTTAGGCAGCATACTCTTCACAAATACTTTTTTTTAAAAAAAAAAAACAGAAAACGTCTTTAAAGATGTGTTTTCATCCTGTCCACAGGTGGCTTTTAAAGGTTGATTGGAGCTTTTTACCTGTCTGCCTCAGCATCCTTGGTTGTCTGGATTACAAGCGCTTGGAGGAGAAACACGGTCTGTGCCGCACGCAAGCCTTGGTTACCGAAACGCCCCACGGGATTACGGTGTGCTCCCAGTTACAGATGTCACGGCACAGGAGGTTTGTCTTTTGTTAGAGCAAATCTTAAAGGGACTTGTGTGTTTAACTTCAGATTTAGCAAACGGGTACCGACCACAGCCAGTGCTCATCCTGGAGCCCCACAGTAAAACCCTTCCAGCTGCTGCTCCAGAGCTGTCTTGGACAGCAGGACCACCCTGCAACTCGGAAACCTTCACTAAAATGGGACGTGGAGAAAGCAAGTTTTGCGGTCGTCTCCAGCAGAGAGGAGACCTTGGGTGCTAATTACAGGTAGTTAGGGAGCACCTTGACCCAGTTCCCACACACACACTCGATCCCCATCTGATGAAGGAACTGCCAGGTCAGATACGGGAGGAGGACGGTGTATTTGCATGTCCGAGGGAGTACAGTACCTACCAGAAAACCCCAGTCAAGAAAACAACAAAAGCCTCTCTTGGGTTTTTTTTTGTTTTGGTGTTTTGTGGTGTTTGGCTTTTTTTGCTGCCCTTCTCCAGCAAAAACCAGGACTGGGAGCTGTTGGTAACCTTCACCACCCCAAACCGGGAGACTTCTGAAGTCAGGATCCCACAACCTCAATCCCAACAGTAGCACAAACACACAGCCTTGTCTTAACAGGTTTTATTTCATTTCCAAAACAAGTCACATCAGAGTTTCAAAAGCAGTAACGGATTTACAGCGTACATAAAGGGTGGGAACATGGACACAACAGCCTCGAGCAGCTCTTCGGAGATCATTCAAAGCCACTGCAAGAAGATGTTTTTAGAAAGTCAGGATACTACGCAACCTGGACGGAGTCAACATCTGCACTAACAGAAATCATAATTTTCGCTTTTATCAGGTGCTGCCTGTCAGCAACATGTGTCGTGAGAAAGCACCAAGGCAACAAAGCAGATGGCACATCCACAAAAAGCTTTCCTGTTCCTGAAGGAACTTGCACCAATGCCTTCAGGGCTTGGCTGTAAAGGGGAAAGCGGCCAGGCAGAGAGCGGACCCCAAAGCTGCCTTGCGGAGCACAAAGAATTTGGTTGCAGCGGGGACTGAGGAGACTCCTACTGAAGCGTGTGGCAGGGACATTACCCTGCAATGGCTGCGCGTTACCCAGCCTTCGTTAACCCCTTTATTTTGTGCCTTCAGGACCTGCCAGACTGCCAACTCGCAGACTAAGAGCTCAAAGCGTGTATAATGTGGCGGGCGTTACCTGACAAGGTGTGCTATGTCCCAGTTGGCTTCCAGCGTCAGGGGTCCTTCCACCTCCACGCCTTTCTCCGTTGCAATAGCTACTTCATACTGAGGAGAGAAAACATTGAAAGTTCTCAAGAAAGCCTGAATCTCATACCTGAATTTAAGATGGGCCCTGTGAAAGCTCGGATCAGTAAGTCAGTGATAACAGCTGTCCTTTAAACAAATTTGGTTTAGCATGCCTTTGCATTCAGTAACATTTCACTTTTTCCTTGGTGGGCAAATCGAGATAGTTGATTGTAGGAGGAGACAGAAACACTTCCAAATCTAAAAGACTGCAGCCTCTGGATGCTACAACAGCAGTGGCGGGAGAAGTATCATCCGATCTGAGAATACACCAGGGATGAGCATCACTTGGACCCAAACAGCTCTTTGGAGGCTGCAGGACACAAGGGGAGACTGGCTCTGGAGGACAGCTTTGCTAACAGGCTCTCTTAATACGCCCCACCTCTGGCAACTCAGGACTTGCTGCAAGGTTTCCCGAGATCAGAGACAGAAGACAACCCAGGGCAAAGGCCAGACCATCAGCCTGAGGCACACAGCAGGCACGCCGGGCTCTCCGGTCAGGGCAAGCCAAAGCTGTGCACTTACCCTGTTAAACGATCGAGCATCTCTGTAATACAAAATTTTCATGCAACGCTCAATCAAGTCACGGGCCTCCTCCTTCGTCAGGCTGGACTTCTTCTCCAAGACTTCTCTCATCAATGGCTAGGGAAGAAAAATAAAACCCAATAGCTCGACAGCTCAGTCACGCAGGGCTAAGGTCGCTTTAGCAGCTGAGCAAGAGCATACTCTACCTGAGCTAGGTACGCTCCATAACCCGTAGCAAGTGTAGGGGCTTCGTAGGCCACGCCGAGCATGTCCACGTAACCTAGGAAGCTGAAGGGACAGATCTGTGAGTGTGGCGGCCGCACAGGCAGGGCTGCGTCGGGGAGGGACTCGGCTTTTGAGTGGCTGCACCCAGCCAGAGCCCTCTCTGAATCCCGTGCCACAAGAAGCGGCCTCGCAGAAGGACGCGCAGCAACCGTCACACGTTCCACGTCACTCATCCTCACTCACCTCTCGCCATTGTAGTAGCCTCCGATGACAACGGTGTTCCAGAGTGGATTTATCTTGGACCTCCGGTTGTACATGACTCTCGTCAGCCAGGAATGAATGGCTTTCGGGCTGTAACTGTGACCATCTCCCAACAGCTCCTCATCGATTCTAATTTAGGTAGAATTTTCACCCAACTAAGAAAAGCTGGAAACCACCCAGAGAAGAGAGCAGCAGCCCACCTCCACCTGCACCACCAGAGTACCCTCCACAAAGTCCCCGCAGGCTCTTTCCAAACAAGACCTTACAAGAGGTGAACCAGCCAAAGGCCACAGAGAATAACTGAAACTGGTTCTCCACAGTGCTCAGCACAGAATTTGGACAAGATGTTTGTACCAAAGGGACTGTCAAAGGACAAGGGGGATTTCAGCTCAGTTTTATCCCTGCTCCGTGAACACGTTTAATTACATTTCAGTCCTTTGAGGACTGGGAAGAAGAGAGCAGCGCAGCACAAACCACAGCGTGGTCATGGCTTGCCCAGCCTGACCAGGGCCACAAGGGCTGCAGGTGTGGCAGCCCAGGACAGGAGAACTTACACCATCTGGTCGATGATCTGCTTGAGGTACTGGAAGTCGGCGTAGTCGCCGGATGCCCCCAGCATGGTGGTGTCGTTCACCTTCGGGAGCCTGGAGATGCTGCGGAAGCGGGCGAGGGAGCCGTAGGAGCCCATCATGTCTGCAGCGATGATCACCCCCCCGTCGAACTTCACTCCCAGCACCGAAGTGCCCGTCACCATCGGGCTCCTGCAGACCCACACGTCAGCGCTGTCCTGGCACCAGTGAGGCCCCGGACTCCCCCAGATCCTTTGTCCTCAATCACCCCTCTGTTCTCCCCCAGCCCCGTTTCTTCCATCCCAG
>NW_009618108.1:0-23326 GCF_000690535.1 Cariama cristata | reverse complement strand
TCCAACCAAATCCATTCTGTGATTCTGAAATGCTTCATGTGATAAGGCAAAAGAGGCATCCTGGAGATGTCTGATTTGTTTTTGTGGTGGTGTGTTTTTGTTTTTTTTTTTTTTTCCTCCAATTATACAGCTGGGTGGCTTAGACACAGAGTTGCTGGGCTTGAATATGGGCTGCATTTTCACTTCTTGAAGCAGTTCTCTAAGAAAGGACTAACTGGTGTAGCCGCTTAATCCTAGACATGGTTCATGACTGTGAGTCCATAGGGGAGGGAGAAGATTCATTCCAGTCTTTTTTTTTTTTCCTTTTTTTTAACAGAAATTCTTCTCAACATTTCTGTCCACCAAGCTTAAGTAGTTTCCTTCTTAGTATGCTAGCCTCTCCCCATACCTATTGTGCTAATCTTTCTCATACACTGTATAGGATATTTGGGTGTTTTAACATATGTCTGAAGATTATGGTTGCCACAGAGTACCATTGGTCTTGCAGTAATAAAACCAAGCCATTTTTTTTGAAGGTGGCTGTTAAATGAATTTGATCCAGCTCTCATTGATCAGTGCTAATGCATATGTTAAGTCTGGATTTCAGAGTTTGACTTCCAAATACAAATCTGTTGAAAAACTACTCATTTGTCTGCCTCATTATAACTAAATTTTAAATCCTGATGTCGGAACTGGCGCCTCAGTAGATCCTGATCATCCCTAGCTTTTAATAAGTTACATCTACTAGGATATGATGCAGTATTATAGTGTGGTATACTTTGCAAATGTAATGAAGTCAACCTGAGACCTCACTGCAACATTGCTCTTAAATCTATGTTGACAAATGCATATGCTTTAAAAGTGTTTTGTGAGTTATAAATATGTTGATTAGCAAAATGCCCATTTTACACACTGAGGGCATTCTGACAACAACAGAATAAATAGCAAAACCTCACTAACGCAATTGTATTAGTCTTGGTCACAGTTTAGCAGTTTTTTGTTTAATGGATTAGGCCACATTGTGTACATACTGCAACCTACTCAGTTTTTCTTCAGGTGATTTAGTAGGAATTTACACTGCCTTATTTCTGTCTTTTTTGTTCTCTCTTTTTTTTCCTTACTCTTTTTTTATTATTTTTAAAATTCCAATGTAGTATATGTTTTTTTCAGTTTTCTGTGGTGGTTATTTGGAGACAGGAAAGTTTTTGACTGTGTGTTTGCTCATGAAATTTCTTTCATATTAAGTGTTATACCTTGCGGTTATAATACTGACATTAAGGATGTGATTAATATTTTCTATAATACTAATAAACTAACTTGAAATATTGATTAAAGGTTGAAATTGTCTTTCCCGTATGCTTAAATCTTATAGGCAAATCTTATAGTGAGTTTGAAGCATGGAGGAATAAAGGTCGCGTCGTCATAGTCTTGTGATGCCACACATAAAATATCCTATCACTACCTTAGTGCAAATACTGCTCTTGCAAGAGATTCTTCCAGGATCACTGACACTGATATTTTTCCTTATCCCAAATTTTACTTATGTTTTTAATTTAACTCCCAATACTTTAATTATGTCATAACAATATCTGTATGAAAATAACTAAATCGGTACTGAGTGCAAGTCTTCCAAGGCTCCCCTTTACGACTGACCTCACTTCATGGAACAGTCTACTTGCTAAAGAAAAGTAACTATACACTGTCACTACAGTTCCGAAGGCATTGAACGTAGTTCAGCCACGTCATTCGTGGATGATGGTCATCTGAAAAGATTTGTCATATTTCCGTATTAATGCTCTGTGAAGCTGAAGAGAAGACAACATGATTGTACTTCAGCGGCCGTCATGTACCCCTCACTCTTCAGGAATCCTGAATCTAAAAGATGTGCTTATAGTTGTGTCATTTTGAAGATAGCTTTTTGTTCAAATGCAGTTCAAATGTGAATGACGAGATTGTTTTTTTTCTTGTAAGTGTCATTAGCATAGAGGACCTGCTGGTGACTTTCTTGAATAAAAAAAGTCACCGTTGTTTCATGAGGAGTTTCTTGTTTATCTTTCAGAGAGTACAAAACTGTGTCTTCTCATCTTGCATTTCTGCTTGCCATGATTAGCACTTGACCTCAGACAAAACTCTGAGTTGTTATATTTATTCTTTAACAGATTTGAAAGAGACATTAAGTCTTATTTCTAAAGTTTTGACAGAAAAATACGGGTTGTGTCACTGGATTTTTGAAGTTCGCTTTGAACAGAAATTAAAGCTGCCATTAATCTCCATAACACTGAAACTTAAATCAGCTAAATCTGCCTTGAGAGATTGAGGAGGTTACTGGGAAATAGATAGGACTAATACTATGCGAGAGATTAGATTGTACTCTGAATTTGTTTCTTTTAAGAAACACTGATGAGTTGTCAAAAGCATTCCCGTAGCTCTGGACGTTGTGGTGCTAGCAGTTATGCCTGTCTTCTTTCCTCGGATTCTTTTCAAGTCCAGTAAGTTGTAGAGGGTTGCTATGCAGTCAGATCTGAAGGGTGATCCAAGTACTTTCCATGTGTGTAAGGGAACTAGAGACAAAGCATTCCTATGTTTTCATAAGGCAAGGGAAATGAAGGCTAATGCAGAGATCATTTCATATAAGCAGTGCACTCTTCTGTCTTGCATTAATATTGAGAAATTGGCACTTGGCAGAAAACATCACTGCCCACCGTGACACTTTTCAGACTAAAACTTGTTTCTCTAAGTATGTGGTAATGTTGGACACACCATAGTGGGGCATCTGAATTTGGCAGAACACAGATCAGACTTAGCTTTTGTCATTGGTTTTGAACTGAAGAAGAAAAGGTGAAGAATTACGAGCAAGTTACTTATGGAAATGCTCTGTTCTGTAAATTTGTAAAAAAGTTCACAGTGAGTTTATCTAATATTTTCCCTCCAGATTAGCAGGGTGTGAATTGTCTTTCAAACAGAGTTATTCTATTGAAGCAATTGGTTTCTCTGTTGACTTTAGGGTAGTATTCTGATGATCTCTTGTGCCAGATTCTTTTATCTTGAAAAAGTTTCAGTTTCAAAAGAAGTAAATTATGGTCCATAATTGCATGCTAATTTATATGTGGTTTTATTTCTGACAAAAACAGTAGGGAGGAAGGAGAATACAGCAGCAGATGTGACTTGTGATGTAAATCCTATTTTGGGCCATTTAATGAAGTAATCTATCAGAATAATAGCATAGTCACATTCATGTATTTTGTGATCAAGTTAACTTACAAATGTCAATCACTTTTTGGAATTAATCATGTAAACGGAAAATGTATAACAGTACCTGAGTCATCAGTGTCTTAGTGTAAGTAATATAAACCTTAAGAGCTTCTCCAACTTGAACATTCAGTCCTAGCTATCATTATGGATTCTGGAGATATGTATCTTTAGTAAAACATACAAATTTTTTGAAGACATTGGGATTGTTACACCATTTCAACATCAACTGCATAGCACCTGTATCAAACTGTAAGTTATTCTGCTGTAATTGCAATAGTGATACGAGTAACATATGTGACTGCCATTTACGTTATTGTTTGTGCTTAATCTGGTGAAAATAAGTGTAGAAAAGTCTTAACAGCCGTCCCCTTCTAGTTCTCAGTCTATACTCTGCATCACATACACAGAGAAGTGATCTTGCTGGTTGATCATCAAATACAGCCTTTTTCAGAGCAAAACAAGGGTTTATTTCAGTGTGCAGAAATTGGAGCAAGTGTGGCAGAAGGCCAGCATCGATGAACAGAGAGCTCCTGACTAAACATCTAACGCAAAAAGGAGCTATGAAGTAGGTGGAAGCTGGGACAGGCTATTTGAGAAGAATGCAAAGACATTGCCTGTGCATATAGGAATGGAGTCAAGAAAGCCAAAGCTCAACTGGAGTTGAAACTAGTGAGGGACCTGAGGGGCACCCAGAAGGGCTTCTGTAAGTGAACCAGCAGCAAAGAGGAGTCTAAGGAGAATCTAGGTCTTTTGCTCAGTGGGACAGGGGGCTTAGTGACAAGGGACAGGGAAACAGTTGAAGAATAGAATATTTCAGTTGGAAGGGACTTACAATGATAATCTAGTCTAACTGCCTGACCGCTTCAGGGCTGACCGAAAGTTAAAGCATGTTATTAAGGGCATTGTCCAAATGCCTCTAAAACACTGACGGGCTTGGGGCATTGACCACCTCTCTAGGAAGCCTGTTCCAGGGTTTGACCACCCTCTTGGTACAGAAATGCTCCCTAATGTCCAGTCTAAACCTCAGCCTCTGCTGGTGCAGTTTTGAACCATTCCCACACAACCTGTCCCTGGATCCCAAGGAGCAGACCACAACACCTCCCTCTCCATGTCCCCTCCTCAGGAAGCTGTAGAGAACAATGAGGTTGCCCCTCAGCCTCCTTTTCTCCAAACTAGATGAGCCCGAAGCCCTCAGCCGCTCCTCATAGGCCATGCCTTCCAGCCCTCTCACCAGCTTGGTTGCCCTCCTCGGGAAGCATTCAAGGACCTTCACGTCCTTCTTAAATGGTGGGGCCCAGAACTGCACACAGCAGTCAAGGGGAGGCCGCACCAAGGCTGAAAACAGCGGGATAATCCCCTCTTTTGCCTGGCTGGTTATGCGGTGTTTGATGCACCCCAGGATGGGGTTTGCCCTTTGACTGCCAGGGCTCGCTGCTGGTTCCTGTTGAGCTGCTGTTGACCAGCACCCCCAGATCCCTTTCTGCAGGGCTGCTCTCCAGCCACTCCTCTCCCAGTTTATACTTGTGCCCAGCATTCCTCCATTCCGGGTGCAGAATCCAGCATTTGGGCTTGTTGAATTTCATCCTGTTAATGGTTGCCCAATGCTTCAATCTATCTAGATCCCTCTGCAAGGCATCTTGTCTGCCGAGAGAGTCAGCAGTACCTCCCAGTTTGGTATCATCAGCGAATTTGCTAATGGTGCATTCAACCCGTGCCATCCAGACCGCTGATAAATATATTGAAGAGAACTGACCCTAGAATGGAACACTGCTGGTGACCAGCCGCCAACCAGATCTAACTCCATTCACTACAACCCTTTGAGCTCTGCCCTTCAGCCAGTTCTTCATGCAGCACACCGTGATCCTGCTGAGCTCTGCTATTCAACCAGTTCTTCACCCAGCGCACCATGAACCTGCTCATCTCGCAGCTGGACAACTTGTCCCGAAGGATGTAGTGAGGGACAGTATCAAAAGCCTTACTAAAATCCAGAAAAATTACATCCCCTGCCTTCCCTTCATCCGCTAGGTGGGTGACCTTATCGTAGAAGGATATCAGATTAGTTAAACAGGACTTTCCCTTTGTGAACCCATGTTGACAATACCTGATGACTGCATCGTTGCTCAGTACTCGGTCCCTTTTGTGGTTCACTTTTCACTGGTAAGGTTTGCCCTTGGGTTTCCCAGGTCCCTGAGACTACTAGCTGAGACTGTGGCAGTGAGGCAGTACCGGTAGTAGAGGAAAGTTACAGGGATCATTTAAGCCACCTGGACAGAGACAAGTCCGTGGTACCAGATGGGGTCCTTCAAGGAGCCCTAAAGGAGCTGAAGGGTGTCATTGTGAGACTGCATTTCATCATCTTTAAAAGATCATGGTAGCTGGGACTAGTGCCTGATGATTGAAAAAAGACAGCAACCACTTTTGTTCTCAATAGAGGCACAAAGGAGGATCAAGGAAACGGTCAGCCTCACCTCAGTCCATGGGGGGGTTGTACAGTATGTCCTTCTACGTATGGAGAACAAGAAGGTGACTGGGAGCATCCAGCATAGATTTAGTAAGGGTAAATCATGCCTGACCAACCCCATTGCTTTCTGTGGGGTGGGTGACACTGTGGACAAGGTAAGAGCAGTGGATGTTACGTATCTTGACACTAGCAAGGCCCTTGACACAGTCTCGCATGATCTCTTTATTACCAAATTGGTAAGATGGGGTACATAGGTGAAAAGTAAGGTGGGTGGACAGCTGACTGACCTGCTGGAATGAAAGAGATGTGATCAGTGATGCAAAATCCACCTGGTGCCCAATAACCAGCAGCATTCCTCAGGGATAAGTCCTGAGACCAACACAATTGAATGTTTATTTTATTGATCTGGATGAAGTGAAGTCTTGGCAAGTTTGTAGACAATATCTAATTAACAGTGCTGGGGTAGCAGCAGTTGATATTCCATCAGAGTGACCTGGACTAGCTAGAGAAATCGACTGACAGGAATTCATGGAATTCAATATAAGCAAATACAAAGTCTTGTATCGAGGGTGGAACAACCCTATTCAACAGTATGGGCTGGGGGCTGACTGTCTAGGAAGAAGCTCTGCAGAAGAGGGGATGGGAGCACTTGATGTACAAGGAGAGGCTGAGAAGACTGGGCCTGTTGAGCTTTAAGAAAAGAAAGTAAATGGGAGACCTTATTGCTGTCTACAGCTACCCAATTGGAGCATACAGAGAAGGTGAAACAAGACTACCTTTAGGTGCACAACAATAAGATGAGAGACAATGGATGTAAGTCAGAATGTGGGAAATCCCAATTAGATAAAATGAAAAAAAAATTTGCCATGAGGTCAGTCAAATGCTGGAACAAGTTTCCCAGAGAGGTTGTCCGTCTTTGGAGGTGTTCAAGACCATACTGGACAGAGCCCTCGTCAAACTGATCTAAATAGACCTAATTTTAGAAGAGCATAGCACTGGATGACCTTCAGAGTTTTCTACCAGAACATAATTTGCTATTTTTTTTCTTTAGTTCATCCACAAGCAAGAACTTTTGAACAGTGAGAGAGTTCTTCCTTCAGTTCTCAAATGTTAGTGACAGAAATGTAGCGGTTTTCCAAGAGTTGGTCTTGGTCTGTGTTGGGACATACTGGCTATCATAGTGATTTTAACACAGGATCAAACTGTGTAGGTGCTCCGTTTGAGACTATTTAGATTTGAGGCATAAAATGTCTACTATTCAGAATAAATATGTCAAACATTTATCCGTGAAACTTCAAGTTTCCTGTAGTAGTGGAACTTTTGTAAGAATTGAGTGTCTTTTTGTAAATCATTTAAGTTCAAGAAAGGCTACGCTTCTAAATGTAACTTTCTCCTCTCTTCATTTGCAGAAGATATTAAACTACTAACTGCATCTATTAGACTTAAGATTGCTTTTAGAAATTTTCTGTTTATTGCGTATGCTTTTTAGCATGTATAAGCTTAATTTCCTCAGTGTGGTTTTCCCTATGATACCTTGTGGAATCTTTGAAGTAATCAATAGTTACAGCGCTCCATGCTCTGTAACTTGTAGTTTGAAAATCTTTACTCTGAAGCACTGCAAATAAATGGATGTTGTCCACAGAGACGGCTTACCTGATGTTTGATGATATCCGCTTGTTCTCCTGATAGGCTAAGAACATTAACACCACATACAGTTTCCTCCATGACATATTGGAACCATTTCTGTCCCAATTTAAAGCAGTAAGTACTATCTGGCACAGTTATTTGTGACTCAGCTAGTGTATAATGACAAATCTTAGCAAAATGCCCAGTATTTCTGAAATGTTTGAATTGAGCTTCCTTTGGATAACATACGGTATAACTGCACAGATTCACAGAAGTAAAATTATTGTTTCTGTTTATGTTGAATTTACTGAGGGTTTGGTTGTCTATTCACAGTCTTGCAATTTTCAATAATCAGAGTTTAAAGGTTGTCATGGTTTAACCCTAACCAGTAACTAAGCACCCACAGAGCCCTCGCTGACTCCTGCACTTGGTGGGATGGGGGAGAGAATCAAAAAACCCCGCAAAACTTGTGAGTTGAGGCAAAGACAGTTTAATAGGAGAGAAAGGAAGAAAATAATAATGATTATAATTATAATGATGATGATAATAATAAATGACAATAATAATAACAAAAGAATTAGAATATGCAAAACAAATGATGCACAACACAATTGCTCACCAGTTGCCAACTGATGCCCAGTTAGTTCCTGAGCAGTGATCTGTCCCTCCTGGCCAACTCCCCCCAGTTCCCATACCAGCCATGCCACTCTATGGTATGGAATATCCCTTTGGGTGGCTGGGGTCAGCTGTCCTGGCCGTGCCCCCTCCCAGCTCCTTGTGCCCCTCCTCGCTGGCAGGGCCTGGGAACTGAAAAGTCCTTGACTTAGGCTAAGCCCCACTTAGCTACAACTCAGTGTATCAACATTGTTCTCATCCTAAATCCAAAACACAGCACTGTACCAGCTACTAGGAGGAAAATTAACTCTATCCCGGCTGAAACTCGGCCACGTCTGTAGCCATTGAATCACTTGAGCAGTGCTTCTTTGAGGTTTAAGATCCCATTTTTGCTGTTGCTGACTCAGCCTGACGAGCACCAGTTGTGAGTTTGTATTATGTTAGGTGTGGTTCAAGAAGGGAGTCCAATGCGATATGTAATTGATCTTTTTGCAAAGTGCTATCAAATAATTCATTTGCTACATTTCCAAATTTGTATGTAGCTAAAAATTCTTTTAAACTGAGGATATTGATTCACCCGGTTTCTGTCCATTTTCACAGACCGTATAGCAATAAGCTGTGATGTATGTGTTCAGCACAGCAAGATTAATTAAGGCTGGGGGAACAGTGTTGTATTTCTCAGCAGCCAGAAGAAATGTAGAACTCTGTGATCTTTCTATCCAATATAGTATATAATCAGAGGAAAGTTTCTTTCTTCAGAAATCTCTTTAGCAATAATTACAGGCACAGATATAGTTAGGGGCTGTGGAGATATCCTTTTCAGCATTTTTTAGGTATATTTTTAGCAAGTTTATTTGATGATTACAGAGCAGTTGGTGTGAGTCCTGGCCTAAGCCGCAATAAATCAAGATGGTAGACGAGACACCCACGAGAGATGAACCCTTCCTGAGGGATTTCCTCCAATTCAGTATCAATCAAGTTGTGCTACTATGGAAATTAAGCTAAAATATAAAAGAATAAATAGTTCTTCCACAGCCTTTAAAGAAAACAGAGAGATCATGTGCTTTAGAAGATTCAGGCTCCTCTTCTCGTCTTCGTTTAATTTTAATGTGTGTCAACATGGAGTTGAGTAATGAAACTACAAAGTAGAATCGAATGTATTTCATTGTATGTTGCATGAACACAAACTGCATATTACACTCGAGGTACAATAAAAACAAGGAGTTCTCACAATGTAGCTGGTAGTTAAAACATCGTAATTTGGGGGAAATTGGTGTTTTGCAAACCACAGTCTAGAATTCAGTTTCATATCCTATGGTAACATAACACAGAAATCTACTGTTTTATTGCAACCAGCAATTTAAGTGTTTGCTTTTCTGAATTATGGCTTGTTAACAGCAGCATATGCGTTACAGGAGACAAAAGCACTTTTGATAAAGCTCTTCTGTTGTCCAAACCCAGCAATCCAGTATGCCGTCTCTCTTTCCTGAGAAATTGCTTTTTACTGCCTATTGTTCCATCTTTCATGGAGAAGATTCTTTGATACTATACGTTTTCCTGTTTTAATTTAACGGAAAACCAAAGAATTACTTTCTATTAATAGAATTTATTTTAAAAGAGGAACAAAACCCTCAGAAATACAATATCGTTGATTGATTATGTCTCTTTATTGGAAGAAGTCTAGAGATTGCTGAGGCCTGCATTACTTGTTTTAGTTGGCAGGGTCCACTGAAATAAGTCTTCACAACGAGTCTAGAATGTCCTGTTCGTGGATGGTGCCAGCATTCATTATTGTTTCTTAACAGGGTGTAAATCAGTACTTCACATTTTCTTACATCTTTTTTCCCTTGGTTGTTCATCTGTGTTTTTTCAGTCTGTAGACTGCAGTGATGTTGTTTGCTGTAATTTGAAGGCATGGTTTTTGTCATTTTACGAGATACAGCTTTTGGATAGTTAGTTATCTCTTAGTGACAACTCTAGCAGCTTTATGCAGCTATAGAGAATAACATCAGATTTTTAATAAATAACACTAATATTAAGAAAATATTCTGGTTGGCCAGAATTTATGGTTTAGATAAGGACAGTAATGATTGGCACTTACCATTTGATGCTTGTTTTCTACAGAATTGGTAATCATCCAAAAAATCTTCTACAGCATAAAAAAATCAAAGGTGTTGAGAGACTCTGTAGCTGTTTCAATATTAAAGATGAGGTATGCTGCTGCAATGACATGAAAAACATTACACCCAACCATTTTGACTTTTTGTCTGGATAAAGAAAGCAATTCAGATTTTTTTCACAAGTAATGATGAGATTGAAGGTTGTAATGAAACCATGAAAAAGACTTTGGTATGCAGAAGACCCATAAACATGCAAACAGTGGACAAATTTAGTATTGTGGAGAAAGAGCAAAGGAATTTTTGGTATTTTTTCTGGGGGAAGAAAAAAAAAGAAAAAGGAGCTTGTTGGTGATGCAGACTCTCCAGAGAGTTGGCAAACAGCCCACAAGAACGAGTGAGGCAGCTCTCATTTTGGAAATAGTGTCATTGAGTGAGCAGAGTGCGATCGGTGAGATGCCGGTGATGTTGCTGTCGACGTACTGCTTCTGTTTCTCAGGCTATTTTGCAAAAAGATTGGTCAGTTGTCTGCACGTAGACCCCTGTGCTGCCTTTCAGATGAAGTCAGTGATGCTGAGCTCACAGGAGACAGCTCTGGAATTGGGAGCACAACATGCCGATACAGGTTAATAAGAGCCCTGTTATCTTCACTTCAAGTCACCTTGTATGCGTGTGTGAGTGTAAATGGGGTTCCATACTTTGCTGTTTACATGCTGGGAAACTCTGTTTTCTTCTTTGTTTTCAGGACATTTTGTGACGGGTGACTTGTAATAAAAAAATCTGTAGACCAAGTTAGTTTTTTATTGACACTTCTACAACCCCGGGGCTTTCCCTGAGGAATGTTTTAACTTATTTTCGTTTTACTCTTTTGAAGATCAAGAAGATGCATGTGCCGTGGCAGGCTTGCAGAAGCTAAAACCATCAACATTTATTTATGTGTCCAGCATAGATACAACTGTTCATCCCACAGGCACAAAATGGAAATGGCTAAGCCAGGAACGTAGTTGCTGTAGATTATTTTTGTAGTTGATGGAAAAATGCAGAGAATCACTCAGTCCTAACACCCAAATCATGTTCTGAAGGTGCTATTTTTACCCCTTTCCTGATCAAAGAAGTGCCTAGGATGACTTTGACATTCCAGTTAAGAGCCTACAACCATTAAGGATAAACAAGGACTGTGTTACCCTGGAAAGAAAACAGGACTATTTCCACTTCCTGAGAATATAAAGCATCAAGCTAAGTCGTATTATGTATTTCTTTACTCTATGTTCCCTGATTTCTTTAATTACCTGCCCCATTTTCATGTCATAGTGTCTTTAAGGTACCAAATAACTCAAGGCATTGGGGTCTGGTCACACGCTAGTCACGCTGCCAATTACTGCTGTATATTGGTGAAATACATCTGGATAGCTTTTTGTTCCACGTCCATAAAGTGTAGCTCTACTCTGTGGACAGTAAATGGTAGCTTTTACACAATAGTTATCTATGGGAAAACGGAAAATTTTCAGTTTTCCTGAAAATACGTTTATTTTTATCCTTGCAATTAATTGTCAAAATTATTGGAAAAATCTTTCTTCTGATATGATAAAGACATTTAAAGTATACTTTTTGTTTGTAAGTTGTTGTCCTGGTTTTGGCTGGGGTGCAGTTAATTTTCTGCTTAGTAGATGGTACAGTGTGTTTCAGATGTAGGCGGAGAGTAATGTTGATCCCACGCTGATGGTTTGGTTGTTGCTCAGCAGTGCTCACCCTAAGTCAAGGACTCTGCAGTTTCCCCTGCCCAGCCAGCGAGGAGGGGCGCAAGGAGCTGGGAGGGGGCACGGCCAGGACAGCTGACCCCAACCACCCAAAGGGATATTCCATATCATAGAATGGCATGGCCGGTATGGGAACTGGGGGAGCTGGCCAGGAGGGATGGATTGCTGCTTGGGGACGGGCTGGGCATCAGTCAGCGGGTGGTGAGCAATTGCATTGTGCATCACTTCTCATTTCTGGGTTTGTTTGGTTTTGCTTGTTACATTCTTTTTCATTACTATTATTATATTTTATTGCTGTTATTGTTAGTATTTTATTTTACTTTAATTAAACTGTTCTTATGTCAATCCATGGGTTTTACTTTTTTTTGATTCTCCTTGCCATCCCAGTGGGAGTGGTGAGGAGTGAGCAAGGGCTGTGTGGTGCTTAGTTGCTGAGTGGGGTTAAACCATGACAGTTGTTTTGGATTTTTTTTTTATTGGAGTGACACTTGCATGTAATGCATTAATATAGATATTCATCCTAATTTTGAAAGCATTAACAGTCCAGGACTATGCAAAATTATTTATTTTCATTAATTTAGATGCACAGTAACTGTGAGTTGTATTTACAGAATCGATAATTGCATGCACAGATAGTTAAGGAAGTGCTCTATTTTGTGGTCATAGTTCTATATTCATGATGGTCTGTTATATATTTTTAGTTTGGATATTGACTTTATGGAAATCTCTTAAGTTTTAATACCTTTAAAGTTTTGGAGGTGGTGTTTTTTTTTTTCACTGAAATGCACAGTCATAATGCTTAATTAATATACATTTACTTAATCTCCCCAAAAAACCAGTCATGTAAGCCCAGGTGTAAACTCTTATTCTGTGTGCAAAAGTGGGTTTCCATCACCAACAGAAAGACAGAGTGAGTGTGTTTATACAGAATTGCTGCGTAAGTATTTTTGCAATGGGAGTAAACAAATTGAGTCTGGATCCATTCCCAGGTAGTGCTTTGAAGTCTTAAAGTCTGTGAGAGCAACCCAGGTTGTATGTCAGATTTTCAACAGCTGGCTATTAAGATAAATAATGGAACAAAAAGCATAATCAGAGGAAGGACGTTAGTAGGAAAGAAAAGTTCAAAATATGGGCTAATAACAAATGAAAATGTTTCCCCCCCCTTTGGAGAAATAGACGATTATTTGATATGTAGGTGTAGTTTGTTGAGAGGAAGGTCGTTGGATTTGCTAATGAGATATATACTATGTAGTAAATTTTCCAGGTTTTTTAGCACTCTTAAACTAATGTTTGTAGTAGCAGTTTGCAGGTATTTTGTATCTGTTCCAGTCGACCTTAATAAGCCCATTTTTATAATGGTTAAGGGGGTAAATAGAGACTAAGGGAAGCTTTGCAAGCCAAAGAAACTGAAGCAAATTATAGTGCCATATAGTGCCAAATCATGCCATATAAAAGTCAGTGGTTTTAAACTTTCCTAAAACTTCATTAAACTGGTTAGATTTTATTTAAAATCCATCAGTTTGTCTAGCAAATATTCTTCTGTCTCATTGTATAGATCATTTGTTTTCTGATTTACCTGTAATGTATACGTATTGTATATTATGCATCTATATATGTACATATATGTATGTAATATATTCCACCTAAATATACATATATATGTATATGTATATTTTCCACTTAAAGGCTGTGGAAGAGTAGAGAGCATCACGTATTTGCCACGTCCCCCTGAAGACCGTGCCTCTCCTCACAGTAACTGCACACTCAGCAAAGAAGTTTCTGGAGTATAGGGCAGGGTGGGCTGAGAATAAGGGAGGACAAAAGGAAGGAAGAAGATGATAAGCAGAGGGTGGGAGACTTGAGAGGAGCCAACATGAGAGGCTGATCCTTGGAGGTGGTAGGGAATGCGAGAGGGATTGGGAGGAGACGGCACCCTAGGCCGTGGGGCTGTAGTGCGGCAGCCCTGAGAGACGGGGCAGGCTCTGCGTGGTTCTAACGGCAGTTCTGTGCTCAGTCCCAGCTCTGAGTTCTCTTGTGGGAGGAGCCCCAGGATCTGGCATCGCTGGTAGTAAAGCCTTCCTCCAGAAATGACCGTTTGTCAGCACGGGGGTGCTTAGTTTAAGGAATAAAGGCAGAAACATTTGCCCTGAAAATCCTGGTTCGCTTACTGCTTTGTCAGAGCTTGTTTCAGGAGGGGGGTGTATGTGTGTAAAATCAGAGGAAGAATGGCATCTTGTCTGAATGACATTTTTATATAAGTGACAGCATATTGCCTTCGGTTGCTGTAGCTGATAACTTTTGTAAGAGCTGCATCATGGAATACACCTTTTAAAATGCAAGTTCCGTGGAGCCGATTTCATAGTTTGGAGCCTTTCATGTTGCTAACTACTGTGACAGAGGAAGCAATGATTCAATTATTTCTGGTTAAATATATTTTCATTTACATTTAGGTCTTTATATAAAGTATTTCTAGTGAACTAATTTTGGAAGATGTTATCATGCTTTTTTAGTCATAATAAGGACAGAAACATAGAAGTGAATATTATGCAAATGTTTAAAGTTCTGTCCTTAAGGCTTGTGCATTCAGAATAACTCTATAAAGCTTGCACATTGGGAATCGGTCAAAAATTTCATGTATTTCTTTGGGTTTTTCTTTTTCCAAAACAAACCATACATTCTCAGTGTAGCGTTGAGATTAAAGGAGAGTGATGAATGATGCAATATGTTAAAGGATGTACTTATTTTAGCTAAAACAGCACTGTATGGCATTTACAGATCTCGAAGACTTGGATTCTACTAATGCTTTGCTTCACAAATAAGAGGGACTCCAGTGTGCGTCGAGAATTAGACAGGGTGCTGAAAACTTATGGTACCTTTTTGTCACCGAAAGATGTTCCCTGTTCTTTATTCAAAAAAATTGTAACGTTAGTTAGATTTTACTCGTGGCAAGATCAAAAAGTAAACCAGTGTACTTTTCAATGAGTAATAGCAATTGTTACTTTATAGAAAAGCGTATTGGAATGGAAGATTGAAGTGTAGGATTTCTTTGAATTGTTCAAAATTGAAAGTTCACAGTATTACGTATATGAAGATAGGACTAGTTTTATTCATTGCTTTCTGATTATTACTTGTAAATCTGATGGTGATTTCAACAGAATTCCTGACATCCCAGTCTAGGATTCCCCCGTTCTGTTAATTAGCAGACTCAAGCAGAAAAAAGGACGGAGAGCGACTTGCTTGTCTGTAGGTGCAGGACCACGCGTAGTTGAAGTAGTAACGTGTAATTTGCACTTCCCTTGTGCATACTGTATGCATACTTTTTCTCCATTTATGTGGAGAAAAAAGTCTTTTTAATACTGTCAGTCATTTGTAATTGATGTTTAAACACAGCTGCTAGTGTTGATGATGATGTTCTTGCTGTAGAGGCGTACACCTGATGAGAACTTCCTGACTGGTTTGTTCTCTCTTAGTGGCGTGCTTGAATAATATTAATGTGTGTGCATACCGTGGCACATCTGAGCTTTCTGGTCCTCTGTGAATCATTCCACTAATTTGTTGATTCGATAAAAAATATATCAAGTTACAGACGGTTATCTGCAAACAAAAATGAGGATGTTTTATCATACTACAGGTATTTGTCAATTGCCTTATAATACCAGTCAATGTAGTGTGAGACTGTGTAACTTCTAAGGCAAATGCCAAAACAGTAATAAAAAAAGAAAAAACATATTTGAGAAACTGTTGACTTGAAGAACTTAGCTAGAATTTTGATTACTTACAGGAAAAATGCTTTAACTTCTAAAACTGCAGTGAAGTTGTTTTGGAACTTCATTATAAAGAAAAAGTGCGTTATCAGTTTTATTTTCTTTTCTGAAGTAAAGAAAGACTCTTACAAAAATAGTAAATAATGTTAGCTCAAGATTGTTGGCAAGTGTAGCTTCAGATGCTATAAAAATGCAAACATAACACACAAAAATAGAATTTTTCTTTGTATCTAAAAGTGCCAGATAAAATCCTTGGTAGTTTAGGGAAGGGACTGGCAAAGGTGTAGAATATTTTTTAATTTTTATTGTTCTAGCTCTCCATCTCTCTAAAACTGCAAATACATAATTAAAGTTCTATTCATTTCTTTGCATGTGTTTAGAGGAATGGAATTTGTATAAGTGTGTTCATATTAGCTGTGGACATGTTTATTGTAGGTTTTTTTCTTAGGGATAAGACTTTTTTTGTTGGTCTCCACATCAGTGCCTTTGAATCTATTTCAGTTTCAAACACATTCAGCAAGGTTTGGGTCCGGTTTTGGTCACAAATCCAAAACACAGCACCATGTGGGCTGCTGTGAAGAAGGTTACCTCCAGCTCAGCCAGACCCAGTACAGTGTTACGGGTCTAAAAAGAGACTGAGTTTCTATGTGTTGTGAAAATGGGTGAGTGGTGGAGGGGGAAAAAAAAAAATCCCTTATTACTGTCTGTTATTTAACATAAGCCCAATTTTGCCTTTCTGTTTGGCCAGTCAGCCAGCCACGTATGTGCTCCAGAACCAGGCCCAGGAAGAGAGCACGCTATCGACTGGGGGGGATGGAGGGAGGTTGGGGAAGGAACCCTTGGGAGTCGGTGCCTTAGAGCTGTAAGCAGGAGTGCAGAGATGTCAAAGTACGAAGACCTCATTCTGCTCTGCAACTTCCTGAACAGCATTTCTCGTGCGGACTAACAGGATATGAGGTTTCAAAAATCCAGGATTTTAGGAAGTGTGTTTTCTGTTTTGAGTTTAAATGTAGTCTTCCCCTTTTCAGGTCATTGTTGTTATAACTAGTAAATTAATTTAGTGTAATAAAATTGTTAAACACACTGATCATTTGTATTTACCAGGGCAGGCAAACAAAATAGGCTGAAACAATTTAACAGCTTATTACCTCTAAGGCGGTAGTTTTGCATGCCCAACTTTGAGTCCTATATTCCCGCACCTTCCCGTGCATAAATCATGCTTACTCTCTCAGCGAGCCCTTCAGTTTGCCAATCCAGTGGGAAGCTAAGCTGGCACAAGTGTGAAGTGTGATCTGGGTTGGGTCCAACACGATGAAGAACTGCATGGCCAGTGGCTGGCAAAGGTGGACCGAGCCTTTTAGTATCAGCAGACTGTTCGAGTGGTCTAGATTTAGATGAGCTTGTTTAAACCTCCTGTCCCTAGCGTACAGATGAACTAGCAATGCCAGGAAAACAAATTGCAAGAATTCTAAGGCAGGAGTAGAGTTAACAGTAGTAGCTATACAAGGAGGTGACTGGATAAAAGGGTGAAGGTGATGACCACACTTAGATGTTGAGGACAGCCAAGCTGCACAGGCACTCGGTACAGTCAGGTGAGCGAGCGAGCGGTCCCTCCAGAGAGTAATTTGAAGCACGGACAGCAAGATCCTCTGTAGCATGCACATGATGATAAAAATCACTCTCTACAGAAAACGATTGCTCTCTTTTGCTGATCCAGGGAGCTTAAGGAGACTAGCCTCCTAACTTAGGTGTCTAAAAGGTTAGCTTGTGTGATATGTTCTCCAGTGTCTCTGAAAAATTTCAGACCGAATAAAATTATAGCTAATGGGCAAAGAATAAAAAATCAGAATCTGATGAATGTATGTTCAGAAGAGTAATGAATTTATGTTCAGAAGAGTAATGCATTTATGTTCAGAAGAGTAAAGAATCTGAATGAGCTGGCAATGCAAGGTGATATCCAAAAGGACAGACAAAGATTAAGAAATACAATAAACTTAAAACATGCATTCTCCTTGTGCCAAATAAACGCGGTCAGAGAATTAATTTTTCCAAGGCAATGCAGCCATAGGCCTTTCTTTACCTGAAGATACTGTTGTAAACCTTTGCCATCATTAGCATTTTTACCCCTTTTCTGCTGGAAATTTAAATCTAATCATACACTCACATCACTGTAAAAGGAATAGATAGAAAAAATTTTGTCACTCTGCAGTTTTACCCCTGATCTTTACAATGTGATTGACCAACAGGAGACTTAACTGAGCACTCATGAACAAATGGTCTGTGGTTCAGGTGGTGTGTAAAATGGTTCCATTGCCGCTTGCCGACAAAGCGATGATGATGAAATTGCCAACAACCTTACTGATTTTGGGAGGAAAAAATAATAAATCTGTAATTTGCATAGTAAAATATGGCAGAATGATTTTCATAATTTCATTAAATCTTTTTCTAAGTAACTGCATATTTTTACACTCGCTATGTTCTGTGCTTCAAAGTCTTGGAAAGCAGATGTGTTGAAAGGCAGTAGTGGTAATCAACAACTGTAAAATGGAGGAGCCCTGTGAAGCAGACCAAACTGCTTTACATCAATCTGACCGCAGCAGGTTTTACTTCCATTGTTGCATAGATACTCTATTCCAATAAAGATTCAAATAAATTAGTTTGTTAGCAATCATATAACAGCAATGTTAAAATTACTAGTTACAAGGAATATGAGTGATTCTTTTTTTCCCCTTCAAATGAAGTTAAATTTATCAATAAAAAGAGAACAATCCGATCAGATACACCGAACCCAAGAAATTGAGTCTTAATCCATTTTACTTTGGAAAACATAGCTTAATTTCCCTTCCTCAGTTTCTTGTATATAAAATGAAAAAAAAAAATCATTTTCTACATCCTCACAGATTTTGAAAATGTATTTAATGAGTATTTGAGAAGTAATATATACATGCTCTTTATTTTTTAATGCACAGAAGAACTACTCCAGTAGAAAAAAACCCTTTCAGAATATATCAGCTGCAAAGATTCTGTGTTGTGCCCAGGTCTCTGTCCTTGCACAGAGCATATTATGAAATTACAACTTAGTCCAAACATTTGCCTTTAATAATTTTTCTTTTCCTTTTGTCAAACCTCATCTTCTCCTTCCTTGGAGGAAAGTCATAATGCAAAATTTTTAGGATAGTGTAACTTCATACTTAGTTTTCAATGCCCAGAATAATCAGCCAGAGAAAAACTTTCAGGTCTTTTGAAAGCCAGCTGTTCTCTAGTGAGCATCAGTCTGAAGCAAGGATTAGGCAGGTTGGTTCCTACGTTAATAACAGCACCTGGCAGTTTCTGGTGGTTCCACGCACAGTCATGGACAGGTGTCTAGTTTGGGTGAATTAAATTACCGTGGAGTGATCCATCATAGTGTTTACAGAAATTAAGTTAAATAGCTAAGCTATCATCCTAAGCCCAGTTTCACATAGAGCTTTTAGGTGGGGGAAAAAAAAGGCTGCTTGCAGATCTTTCTTTACATGTGAAACTAAACAGTCTTGATTTTATTTCAAAAGTTTTGCGTTTGTGTTTTTTTTTTTTTAAAGCAACGGAGGGAACAGTTCTAACTATTATTTTCATGTCTGCAATTTTAAAAATACCATTTTTTTATTTAAAACCATGTCTGCAAAACAGCAACAGCTGGTCTTCGCAACTTCAAAAGTGGTGTGGAGAAGAACTATACAACTTTCTTGAACTGTTAACTCCGTTTACTTAAATCCATGTATTTATCATTGTTTAAAAATGTCATTGGAGCGTGCTGGGGAAGCATTTGAGAGAGGAATACCTTGAAATTTATATGGCTTTAGGAATATACAGCTCAAAAGGGCAAAAAAGCACAATAATATTTTACTTATTTGCAGGGGTTTTAATTCTACCTACTATCTGGGCAGTCAATTTCTTATTCTTTTGGAGTTAACAAAGTGATAATAATTAAACCTCGTGTTTAATTCCATTCTCTGCTCATCTGCTCTGTGTCCTCGAATATAAGTTTCCAGAATATGTGAATTTGAAATACATCAGATAATTGGAAACTAATTAATATGGCTTTTCTGAGACATTCAGAATCACAGAAGATAACAAATAGGTTACAGAATCATGGAAAGTAAGGCTGCAAGGGAGTTGAAGTTGTCTAGGCCTTTCCATGATCCAAGAGAGAACACTAAACGTCTGTGCTAGGAAATGCTCACCTAATCATTTTTAAATTCACAGTCTCCTCGATTAGCTTTTGAGTATCTTCTGTGTGAAAGGGTTTTCTAATATCTTAATTGTTCTTACCATAATTGAAACTTAATTTTTCATGTTCTGTCTACACTCACGATCAGGAACAAATTACTACGATTCAGATTTCTGTGTTTCTGGAAATTGTTACAGTCTTCCATCAGACCTGCCTTCTTTGAGACGTGTAACCACAGTTAATTCATTTTTTCTTTTTGTTTTGTAGTTCTTTCCTGATTTGTCAATAAGAATCCCATGTGAAACAATGTCAGTGCCATATTAGAGTGAAGATACAGGGAATTTACTGTTTGTTTCCTATCTACAAAGCTTTTTGTGCTCTGAAGTAAAGGAAACTGTACTGCCTGTGATGTACTTGTAGAATTACTGGTCAATGCTTAGACGTTCCTGTTGAATTTTGGACTTCACGGTCTTAGATGCTGTATGAACATGTATTTCAGAAAAAAACTTTGATTCAAAGTCTTTAAACAGATGACAAAGATAAACAAAGGAAGAGAAAACCAGACACAGAACAGGGAAATTACGTGCCCTGCGTGGTGTATCAGGTCAGTAGCAGGGCTAGGAAGTTGGAAGTGAGCTGGTCTGGTAAGCTGCTGCACACTCGTAGGAGGCAAAAGCAGTGCTTCCATTCTGCAGCCCTTTTCAAACTGGTAGGATTGTCTTCTCTGAAGAATAAAGAAATGCAAAGATACGTAGAGCTGAGGTAATGTTACTGAGGTAACCTTAATGTCTACCTTCTTTTTTTGCTTTCTCATAATAATTTGAAGTATACTGCAAATTTCAGTATACTTTTACTCTCAGTCTTGCTTTTTTTATTTGGTTTCTGAAGGTGCCAAATGATCAGAAGACGATGAATGGTGAACAGTATGGAAACAAAGCTTCCAGACCATATGTAATAGGAGGCAAAATATTCCACCAATTGTTATACAAAATGATTTTCAAGATATGAGAGCACTCTTCCCAGGAAGTAGAGGAGGAGTAATAAAGACATGTATTGTGGGGATAAATTATGTCAGATTGCTGCCGAGGGCAGTGCAAGGGACAGTGCTGAGAGGTGACTGGGGCAGGGCTCAAGCTGGGATGCGGAGCTGTGCAGCGGGACAGTGAAGGGAACAGAACTGCAGTCAGGAAATTCAGGGAGCAGGAGCCGCAGGCAGCCCACGGTCCTTAGGAGTTGTATTGTGCCCTATCTGAGTGATCACCTTTAATCTTCTAGAGAGGTATTGATGTACCTCCTGGCAATCGTGAGGTTCCTCTTTCTCTCTTGATTCTTGCACTGTGCAAACAGAGCATCCTTACTAAGGCTCTGTCTTTTGCCATCTGCCCTGCTTCTTCCTTTGTTCTCTGCTGTACTCCCGGGGAGGTGCTGGCAGCATTTCACAGAAACATACTCGGAGAAAATACCTCTCTGACCAGGGTTGAAAAGGAGAGGAGGGAGTTTAGATTGGTGCTGGAAAGGAGAGAACTGTCATTTTAGCATAGAGAGTTACTGCAAGATACCTGCAGTTAAATATTTTCATTTTTCAGCAAGCTTTCTCAAAGGGCTTATTTAAACAAAAATCTCTAAGCAGAAATGGATGTCTTTAGTGAAAGCAGAATATTTATGTTGTTGTCCATTCTACCCAGCATTTTTCTCTCTTCAGGGTTCACGGGGGAAGCTGGCAAATCCTTTGATGGGAGAACACTTACTATAGAAAATGCAAGGCATGATGCCAGAAGGATATGTGTCCCTTACTAATCTCAGCACATACTGTGACAGGGTAGATCCGAGAGATTATTCAGTGTTCTACATAAGACCTAAGTATCAAGGTACTAAATGCTTGTCAGAAGACTATTGCAGCTTTCTGAAGAGTAATGAACCTATGTTTCCCTCCAGATTAAAATTATAGCAATTTGCACTGTGGGCACTCTGCCTACTTCTTTTTATTTGGTATGTGGCTTTCTTATTTTCCTCTTGTTTTTAAAAAAGTACACTATCAGTATGAGCTTTTAGATAATTGCTGTGTTTGTCTTTATGCATAGCTCTGTACTTCATGGGGGTGGAGTGATTTTTGCATTGGTTTGAGTTTATACAGCATTTTAAGGTTCCCATAGAAAGTAGGTGCTGTAAAAATGTTAACTATTATGACGGGAAAATTGAACAAAGTAGAATTTTTGTGTTTTCACTTTGTTTTCTGTTTCAGTTTTAAATTGGGGAAACCACAGAGCAAGATCGGGGGAGATTTAAAAGGCCTCTTGAAATGGCAGTCTTTTATACAAAGAGTTGTCATGCTTGTTGGAATCTAGAGTTGTGAATTTATTGACTTGATAAAAACACTGGAATCTGGCTTACTACTGAGTGTTAGCAGTAAGATGTGGAGCAAACCAGGCATGTGCATCTCCCTTGTGGCATGATAAAGACTATAAAGTTGAGGTCTTATCCACCAGATCTGGAGCATGTCCTGTGAGAAACAGTCTGTAGTGGAAACAGACCGTTACTCTGCCACTAATGCTGTTGTTGACATACCTGAATAATGAAACATTAAAGTAAATCTAAGAGGAACAGATTTGCATCCCCAAATTTGTCCTACTTTAAAAAAAAATATGTCTGAATTAATGGAATTTCTTTTGAATCTTTTTTTCTCTGCAATTTGTGTGTGTGTGTGAGTTTGTATTTTAAAAGTTAGTTCTGTGACCATGCACAGATAAGAGGAAAAATGCTAGAAAAAAAATTGATTACTGCTTCTTACAGATTATGAAAATTGCAAAATTTTCATTGTCATCTCTCGACACTGTTACCCGCAGTTTGAACAGTTTCCTGTAGCTCTCCTTTCATATGAAAGAAAATCCGTTCTATCTAGAGAATACTAACCACTGATTTTCATCTGAAAAATTGTCATTTTAGATACCTTCAGAACTCTTGATTCTGTGCAGTTTCAAAATACAGACTTGTTAATTCTTTCTTGCCTTTTCCCTAATGAAGCAGAGAGATCTTCTCACTGCAAGTCTTTAAATATCTAGTAATGCTGCTTTCATTTTACTGGAAACACTTCTGAAGTTTGAAGCATCTAAAATATCAGTAAAGATGCTTGCTTATGAATATGTTTTAAATCTTTCATAATTTGCATCTACATGTGGCAGAAGAAGTCAAGCTAAAAAGAAGCCCGTAGATGTTCGGAGTGCAGTTGGAGGAAATTTATCTGAAGGTGGTCATTGCAGATTGCTGATAATGCGTGCTCAGAAAGGAATTTCCGATAAAAAGATGCTGTGAAGTGATTTCAGAAAGTGTAACACTGTTTTAGTCAAAGTGCGTTTCTTTGTCATGGTGTTTAGACACATGGTTCCTTCTGGGCGTTCTTTCTATTACAAAACAGTTGTAAAAAGGAGACCATCTTTTCCAATAGTAGCAAGTTTCCTAGACGTAGAAGTGCAGGCATCAGAAAAACACAGGGGATGGGTTCCTTTAATAGTATCAGCTTCTGTAAAATCATAGAATCATTATGGTTGGAA
>NW_009618107.1:18231-27938 GCF_000690535.1 Cariama cristata | reverse complement strand
ACTCTCCTTCTGTGAATATTCCTACCTGACACCAGCTTACAAAGAAGCAGATTCAGAACGACGAAGTCTTTCAAGGGTTGAGCAAGCACATAGCATCCTCCTCAGATGCTTAGCTGGCTGATCGCTCAGTGTCTTACACTGATTTTGATGGCATTTCTCTGTGCATCTGTTCAGATGGAACAAGGTAATGTTGTACTGAACCTCATCTGATCTGTTTATCCTTAAAGGTCAGATAATGTTCTAATGGGATATAACACAGGCAAAAACATAGGCAATATTTTACGTATTAATGGGGCATAGCACCTTCCCACATCACAGTATCTAAATGTTATTAGCCTTGCTGAAGATAATGGGGCTTCTCACTTGAATAAGACAGGGAAGATATGGGCTTGTGACTTTTATTTAAACATCTTGGCCCAGAAAACAGTATGAGAGAATGGAAAATTACTACTATACATATAAGAAAAGCTACAACTTTTTGTTGTTCATAACACCTAGCATGTATATGAGTACAAAAGAGGTATGTCACACTGCGTCAGACTGTGAAAAGGCATTGCCAAGGTATCGAGTTATAGAAAAAACTTCAAATGTGTGCCAAACTATGGAAAATATCACAGACATGTATGGAAACCCCAGCAACAGGCAAATACTTTCTGGAATATCTGCCAGAGCAAAAAAAAGCTCAAGTCTGGTTCTACAGGGCCTGTCTGCAGAAGTGTTGCTAGCTTTCCACCATAACTACCTGGGAGATGTCTGACTGCGTATTTCTTTGCTTTCTGCTCCTTTCTGTGGCATGGAGCAACACCCTAACACCCAAAAGCTCTGGAATAGGCCTCTTAATATTATAGACCTAACAAGATCTAAAAGATGCTGTTAGTATGGATGCTGTTACATTAATATATGTGATCATTGATGAGACTATTCTCAGTTCAATTAGGCAACTGAAAACCGACATGCTCAGCACTATGTTGTCGTGAGCCAGACATACCTTGGCAGGTAAAACACCTGTACTGGCAGAGAAAAATCTGTTAACACAAGAATAAAACAAACACAGCACCGTTGCTGTTCCATATTCACCTGTAAAATGAATCAGTTCAATACATTATAGGAGTTCTGCAGTACCACCATTACATACACATTAGACATGATGACATTTAATGTCAGAAACTCCAAGACTATTACAGTTTAATTAAAGTAATTGACTTGCACTGAAATTCAAATCTTCACCCAGGAATGGGAATCTGAATCTGTATCTCTTTTTAAACATTCAGGCACAGAATAACCTCAAAAAAATATCCCAAGAATGGAAATTTTACCTGAACCATTTGATTATAAAAACTCTGGATACATCTATTGTCAGCTTTCATCAGACTGACATTTTTTCTCTACTGAGATATGTTTGATCTTGGCCCTGGAAGCCTGGAGCTGATGTTCAACCCTGGGCCTAGTGGAAGCCTGGAGCTGATGTTCAACCCTGGACCCAAAACACAAGAATAGTCAAACACCTGAAGCTACTTCTAATAAAAACAAAGAAATGTTGTGATAAGAAAATGCAATAAGATCTAGAGAACCAGTGCTGCTGTCAGAAGTCAGTATTAACAGTATCAACGTGATAATAGGAGAAAAGTCTTAACCTGGCAGCACATATACAGATGAGGAAATATTTGCCTCTCATGAGTTAAAGTCAAAGATAAGATAAATGTGGGATAGTGCACAGCAGTGAATACTGCCTTACCTAAGAGTTTTAGAAGTTAAGTGCTATGCTGTCTCTTCAAAACCAGTACGTATTATGTCGGCAAGAGAAACAGTGTTCCTTACAGTCTTCTTCCACAGGGATTTCTCCTTTATATTTGCCTGGAAAGGGAATGCGGCTCCAAGAAAGATGGTGCTTCCTGTGATACCCACTCCTGAACAAGGTGATTGATGCTATCTATGCATCTGTGTGAAATTTTGTCCTTATCCAGTTTCATGTATCACCTGTCTTGGAAATCCCAGAAAGCTTCAAGACTCCAAAAGAGGCAGTACTGAGAACCGCCCTTATTTGAAGCACTCATATACTGTCAGGAATAAACAGAGAGAGATGCTTGGCCTCTCAGTGAACAGTCCCGTCACTTATTTCACACCATCTGACCGTTTCACAGGCTCCCACCAGAAAATCTCTGCTTTGTCTTTCCACATGCTTTACCCTTAACTGTGTACAGATACAGAGAATATCCCTTGGTTTCATACCCTATAAATAAGCATTTGTTCTCAAAATACAACATCAAATAAAAGAAAACACTGTAATTTTGACTGACAGGAAAATTATCATAACAGGAGGAAAAAAATGTTAAAAACTTGCTGTTCTTGTTCCCATCTATCTCCCATACCCATATTCAGATTAAAAGTTTGGTCAAACAGACTTGTTCTGAGTAAATGGAAGGACATTCAGGCTAGGTATTAGAAAATAAAATCTTTCTCCCTTGATCCTAACGGCAGCTATCGCAACAAATTTAGCAATTTCTCCATGTATATACAGAAGATCATAGTTCAGAAGCGCCATTCTCTGGTGGTAAAAAAGATGATTAGGAATTCGTAAGTGTAAATCAACAATATCAGGGAACAAGGGCAGATGCATACCCTTCCAAAAATACAGCCATCAGACACACATAATATATCATGAATTAGTATCAGAAAAGACAGTTAATATATAAGATCATCAAATTTTTATTATTTCTAGAGAATTGTATATAATGACCAGACAATTTTGGACATCCAAAAAGAAGAAAATTAAGTTAAAGATCTGTTACTATCCTTTCTGGGCAACATGGCTGATCTAAGAATTTTTAAGAATTAGATTCTTCTAAAAGCTTTTCTACTAACATCATGGCTCTTCTTCATATTTATATCAAACACATTTTCCTTATTTCCTTCCTAGCATTTCTTGGATGTCTCATTGTCAAGTACTGCTGGATGCTCAGAAAATATATGGCTATAGGTTTTTGAAGTACAAACCACCTGTACTTCCCAAAGGAGTTATTCAGATGAAAAAGCAGACCAAGATGTCTTTTTCATTGCAAAACTGCCAAATAAATAAATAAAAAATAAGACTGCACAGAAAACCACAGGATTTAACTTGTGTTTTTTCATCCTCAGTAAGAGATGTCCTATGACTTGTTCCTTGGAAGATGCTCTTTATCTCCTCCAGCTTCTGTAAGGGCTTCTTGAAACTCTCTAGTCTTTTTCCCTTTCCTTCTCCCTTGCACATCTCTCATATATGCAAATCCAATATTATCTCTAAATATCCATTCAAATGGATAACCTTCATGCAGATATGTCTTCTGCCCAAACAAAAATCTTGACCCAGTACCAGATTCCTGACTATTAACTTCAAGGTCACCATGGGAAAAATAGTCTTTTAACACCCTTCTTTGCTTGGACAGGAGGGCTAATAATACTGGTTACCAATAATAATTCAGGCCTATGATCCAGGCCTCATCCAAGCTACATGTAAATCTTTCCAGTTCCTTCTGTTAAGATACTAAGGCTGCAGAGCCTATTCATCCAACAGCTAAAAATTAATTGAGGCGGTCAGAGTCCCACACCCTCACTGCTGCAGCGTCCTTTCCTCCAGCACTGGCAAACACAACCTTTCCACTGTTTGCTAAGATCGTTTACTTGTTCCGTCTTTTAGATTGTGTCACCACCACTTTGAATCCCAAATGTCTGCTTTGTCACATTAAACACACACAACTTCCTTTGACTTTCAAGGTCCTTCACAGTTTTCTTTCTCTGGACCTGTTAGCCAAAACTGGGAATCAAAGTGCCAGCTCTTGTCTCTGATCAGCAAGACTTCATTTATGTTTTCAAGCAAGCATGAATTTAGGCATCCCTTCATGCTTGGGAGCAGCTCTACAAAAAACACTCAGAAAACTCCTTAAAACTGTCCTTTTCCATGGTGCTTTCAAAAACGAAGCCAGATAGGCTTCCATTTTTTGATTCCACAGCCTACTCTGATGGCTAACACTGTCCATTGTCTTTCATGTCTTCGTTGTCTCTCATTTTAAATGTACCATTGATGTTTTCTTTTCAGGTGAGGAATTATCTTCTTTTTCCCTGTGTTTCTACATAGTTTAACACAACAACTTTCTGTTCCATGACTGGGCTTTTATGCGATGTGTAGATTAGCCAGTAGTGTGAAGCAGTAGGAGCCGATATGGCCAGCTGAATGGTTGTTGCTGGGGACCTGACATTCATGCTATAAACGTTTCTTGAGTCCACCAGCTGCCCTCCTGGAGGGCAGGTTCACTTCCAGTTCACTTTCACCTAAAACTGCTCCACAACTGCAACCAAAGCACAGTAAATGGGAATGGCATGGAGATTCATTTAAAAATTACATTCCTGATCTGAAGTACACAACTAATGTAAATGCATCCTTAATGTCACAGGAAAAAGAAAAAAAGTGTGTTACTATCTATACAGGTGGAAAGTTGGCTGCTCAGTCACGAGAGTCTACCCTTTTGGGGTGATTAGTCTCTCACATATCAATTTGTGTTGCTACACAATGTGCTGAATAAAAGGGGAATTTTGGGTAGACAGCAGAAGCTACGCTACTTACTAATTCTACAATAATATACTTTTGAATAAAATACTGGAAGCATAGTCTGCTCATACACAAATATTGGTCTAATGTCTGGATTATTTGAAGACTACCTGCAATCCTCGTATTTTCATGTTTTTCTCTAGTATCAGCATCTTTTTATTTGAATCATGTCTCAGAGCTCTTTTGCTAGCAGACTTTAAACATTTGGGGAACTGTAAGCCAGCACATAACTGGAATACATAACAAAGGGATAGAGTTTTAACGAATAAAAGTATCATGTTCTTTGCAGCAGGTTTTTTTTGTAATAATGTCAAATCTCAATGAGTAAAAATGACTGTGAATGTCTCTGGAGCTGATGTTTGGAAGCTGACATGAGCGCTTTTAGGCTTGTGTCAGATGTCGTAACAGAAAACCCTACCCAGCCTACAGAGATCCCAAGTGGGGTCATTACCCTAACCAGCGTCAGGCACCTCTGAGAATCCCAAGTTCTACCTAACGGCCGAGTGCTCCCTACGGCAACAGCAGAAATCTGTGGCAGATCAGATGTGTCTTACTCCCTGACATTCAGGGCTTTTGTCAGTGATTTTAAAGCTGTGATTAGTAAGTGCCCTAAGGGGAACTATTTTAATCTTCTCCCTTCCTCTTAACAAAGAATTGTTTTTCAGCAGCCTGTACTAAAATTAAGAAATAAAAGGAATCATCTTCATATATTTTATTAGAAAATCCTGCAGATCATTATCTGGAACCACCAGCAGCACTTCACAATAGCAAAGTTGACGGCAAAAATAAAAATTTAAACTTATGAAATCACAAAGGCCTCTCTGATTAGGTGGGCTGAGAACCTGGTCCTTCCTTCTTTCATACAGTGTTCTCAGCAATTACAATATCATTAAGTTATACAACTGTCTTTTCAATTAACAAAGACTTCAGTTCACACCCTCTCAGTTAGAGCTATAGATCTCCTTGAATGTTGGGATATCTGGAATAGCACTCCTGCTACTGATGGGATGGATAGAAAATCTGACCTAATATGGCACTGGTTTTTGGGCCATAACCCTGTGCTTTCCTTTGCTATCGGACTGGACCACACTGGACACTATCTGCAGCTGCTTATATCCTATTCAAGAATTTATACAAATTAGCTGGACAGCCTTTGAGAATCATTTCTTGGAGAATGGAAGAACCAAGTATTAATTTTGTTTTGGGATATGTACCATTTGTTGCAAGGCCACTTCTGCATCTCAGGAGTTGAGGCTGTGAATTTCCATCTTTGTGAAAAAATTCTTATCATCCTGCGTTCCAGCATGCACGATCAGAGCTGTTCTTCAGTCAGAGGCCAAAAGCTGTCCTTTTAAAGTCATGTCAGGTTTCTGCTTCATGAGAAGTGCAATACTTACTGTAAAACTTACGGTGAAATGGAGTTAAATGCTCTCCTGAACTTATGTGGCAAGTTTATGGTGTGAGAGAGGGAGAAAAGAGCTTAATCCCTTTCTGAAACCAAATGATTAACTTAAAGCCATTGATGAAAATGTTGGGTCTCTTTATCAGTGATAGCTCACAGGCTGTTGAGTAGCATTTGGTTTGTCGGAAATTCAAATGTGGCCTCCATGCCAAGGTTGAACACTTAATGTAAGTGCTGCTGGATAATCTAAAGCCCAGTCTGTGAAAAAAAGTAAAGCAGAAGGCTCTGCCAAGACCGGTATATCCATTCTTCTCTTATTCGCCAGTGTTAGGTATATACCATGGTTCCTAGGGTCAAGAAGTTGTCTGCCTCTTCTCTCAAGTAAAACAATTTCATAGCTTGGTGGTAACCAATCAACAAAACTTTCTAAAAAACCTTTTTGCCTGCTTCCTAGTCCATGTCCACGTTGATAGTGTATCTTCCTTCAGCATTCTGATAATCCCAATGATCACCCATTTTGAAAGTAAATGCATTCTTATTTTTGGAAAACCACAAACCCGATCTAATCATTCACTGTGAACTGCCATAATTGCAAGACCACCCTGCCATATGCCATAATCCTTGGAATATTGTCCAATGCAGAAAATCCTGTGGCTACAGCTTTCTGAGTGTTACCAGTGCAGACTCGCTGATATGGTTCCACGGATCTCTGCTGCCATTCTCTGCATCTTCTTTACACAGAGAATCACAAACTCCAGACAATACTCAGCCCCACTACTGAAGAGCAGAACAAGTACACTGGCATTAAAAGATGCAAACCCAGAAAAAAAAAACCCACAAACAAACCACTGTCTACATACACCTTTTCCCACAGGAACACAAGGCACGAATACAGGTCTAATTAACCACCTAACAAACCAGACTCTCTGCCTTATTATAAAACGTGTTTCAGACTGCCACATGCACTGTGCAAGTAGGGAACCATCTTGTCTGTTTGCCTGAGTGCAGGTGTTAATCCAAGCTGCCCTGTGCCTTCATGTGGGATCACGAACTCTCTGTTCTGCTGTAGCACATAGAGAATGAAAGCCACAGCCTTCTCTCTTCTCGAAGGAGTTGATTTGTTCAGGTTCCCTCAAATGGTCTTTAATTGGGCCCATGCCTTTGGTATGGCCATGACACCGCTTACCAAAGAGAAGGAATTTGGCCCTTTGATGGTTCAGGAGTCTTCATCACTTTCACCAGCCCAGCAGTGAATTCTGCCTTCTCAGTTCAGTTCTGCGCATCTGCTAAGTCTTCACCAGCTCTTCCCTGAGACCTTCCACCCATGCAGTTCTTCATCACCCTCCTTCTGGCATGAGCAGCAGGATCTACTTCTCCCTCTTTAGCCTGAGCAGACTTCATCTTTAGCTCCTGCAGAGTTAACACTGCAGTTTGTAGGCTGGAGAGTGGAAAAGGTAATTAACGGCCCCAGTGACCTCAGAAAGAAGCAAAGCTGCTCCAAGCTGATGAGTTTCTTTTGCTCTTGGAAAAGGAGGGAAAGGGAGCTGTTTCCTTGGCTACTTTATTCTGGAACACAGTCAGGTGTGGCAGGCCGCCAGCCAGAGACAGGTTTGGTAAAGGCAAGACTAACTTCACGAGAAGGGTGCTTTTCCTCCTATGAGTCTGAAATTGTAGTGTCAGTCAAAATGCTACACCATGTTAACAAAAACCAGTAACAGAATGTGTATTTACTTAGCACGTGTTTTGTGTATATATTGATATACATACATACATATATGCAGACAGACAGTAAGCTGTAGAAACACAGAGGCACAGGTCTATTCAATGGGAAAAAGGCTTTGAGGCAAGGGAGTGAAACATTACCCAACACAAGCCAGACTTCAGCATGTTCTGTTGGAGGCATGATGCGTCCTGTGATGATGACGGCTAGGGATTATCGGCCTGTGCTGCTGGAGGGATGGCTCTCCCCAGCTGACAGACTGGAGAGCTCAGCCACGGTGAGCCCTCGCTGCTGCCACATGGCTGGGGGAGAGGACGGAACGTCCGTGCCAATCATTTCTTGTGATCCCAAATATTCCACGCAGGATGCTCTATTATAAGGAGCAGAAAAAATTAATGGCAGCCTGATTCTAGCTGTAAGGACTATGTTTTTTGATGAAACGATGTCTCCTTTTTCTTTCAGCAAAACAACACAAAAACCAGAATTTTGGGAGTGAAGTTAGCAAGTCATATTTTGCAGCATTGCTTCAGACATTACTGTATAGACGCATTTGTTTAAATTTTCAAGATTCCTTCAAGGTGAGGAGAAATTTGAACTTTTTTTCTTTTTTTCAATTAAATCTGAAACCTGAGCAAAATAATTCAGAATTCTTCTCATGGTCTTAAAAGCCATGCACATAATTTGTAAAATATTGTCTTATCTAATATAAAAGAAGGGGTCTAAAGATCTGTCAATTTTTTTATAGATGACTCCAATGAAATTTCCAAGGCGTAACTTTGGATATAGAAGAAATCACATTTAATCAAATGTAGTCCTGATTTACAGCAGATTTGGTGAGTCTAAATTCTTCAAAAATATCCATAATCTGAATGATTTTGACTCTTCTTCACCACTAAAATCCATGTCTATTTTTACATAAAATTTTTGATTGATATCTACATCTACCTCCTCTTGCCTGTCACAGAGACCTACGCAAAGTGAGACTGCTAGCTGATCGTTTCCTGCCCAGCTGCATACAGGTAACCTAAGGATCGCTTCTCCGATCAGCACGATGTTGGGGCTAGAGAAGAAGTTCCCAACGAGGAATATGAGAAAATGGACTTTCCACAGGTTTACCACGGATATCTTTTAGTCTGACCAAGTTTAGACAGGTAGATCTTACCTAAACCTGATGACAATTCATCTTCGTTGTTGATGAGCATAACCGTATCTTTGGTGCTATGGCAGCTGTGATTTCATTCCACATGCACCTTCTTATTCATGTTCAAGAGTGTCAGTGACATGGACGTGGGTACAGCCATCTCTTTAAAATGTTTCACGTTTCAGGAAGACGCAGAACACCTCAGAGCTAGGCCGAGTCAAATTATTTTTGACATCTGCAGCAGATGAAAAGTAACTTGGAGAAGAGACTGTCAACGAGCCGTGCAATGTGGTTGCATGTCTCATGTCTGCATTTCTATTTCACAGGGACTGCTCCTAATTAGCACTGATATCATCAAGTATAGTCAGGCAGACATGGTATGCAAAGTCAAATATAGTAGTAACTCATTGTTTTCTTCCCCATCCAGATGAAAATTTGATGCCTTCCCTTTCTACTTCTGAACCCAGGGCTACCCTGCTCTCGCTGTGCACAGAACTACACCACACGGTGGAAATGTGCAGGTAGATGTGAGATGTGTGGGATGTTATTACTACAGTGACCTGCGGTGACCTGAATGCAGTCATACCAGTGATTAATTTTTCTTGCACTTACAGAAAGCTGCAAGCTAAAAGCAAGCGGGAACCTCTGTAAAATAACAATGAACACAGCCAGACAGAAAAGAAAATTGCATCAGACATGAACACATTCTAAATGGTGACTCACAGCACCCCACATTTCCTCCCTTGCTGCCTTCAAAACTCTCCCTAATTTCCTCATACTTTCAGTTTACAGCTCAATTTACAGTGCCCCTGAAGAGCACCCCCATTCTTTGGCTTTTTGTTTTCCTTCTGCTCCTACACTT
>NW_009618107.1:0-18220 GCF_000690535.1 Cariama cristata | reverse complement strand
GCTGAACCATTGTTTTCTCAATCTATCATCATTATGTCAGACAGTCCCTTAAAGACTGAAAGGGGGTCTGTGAAGCAACCTCCAAAATGTTCACACATTTCCTCCTATCTGCAACTAAGTCAACACAGCCCTGAACCTAATTTAGTCTACCTCTTACTAATTATAAATACAGATATCATGAAACCAACTGCATGAAGAAGTCAAATGGCACTTTCTTTTAAGAGATTACTTCAACTTTAAGTTTAAAAGTTAATAAACATGGCTCTAGAGGATGAGGCTTACCTCAGCTTCATTTACAGAACCCAGACAGCGCCTTTGCAAAATGTCATGGGGAAACAACCATATCATTAAAAAAACCCTGGGACTGCATGTTCCAGACTTGCAATATCATAAATTGCAAGAAAGATAAAGCCTGCTCTAAGCTCTAAGATATGCAACTTAGTTTAATAAAGCAGATTATAAAAAAACTTACATTGTAATTCACAGCAAATTATGCATTTTAGAAAAATCATTTTTGCTTCAAAATTCCTTTTTCTGATGAAGCAATATACAAGCAAAGAGAGACATACTGCAGACTTGACTGGAGAAAAACAAGTAGAAAGTAGAAAGATGTTTATAATATTGTTTTCTCATATTTTCATGCATCAAGAAATTGCCATTTTCACCTGAAGGCAGGAAGCACTGGGTATTCTATCGGAACCCTGTCCTGCATGGTCAATGATGTTCTGTGACTTGCATTCCTGTTCAGAATAACATCAGTTACCAAATACGGAATACTTCCTGATGTTGTTTTGGATATTTACTTAGCAGTTTACTAGAAAAAGAAATCTTTATGGATTAAACCTTCCTCTGAAGTATAAAGCACAATCCAGCAGCATGTTCTTATGCCTAGAGCTAACATTGTGTTGGGTACCGGGTGGTCAAACACAAAGCTATGCTTTGAACTGTCCTGGAATGACCCAGCTGGGAAGAAATTACATTTAATCAAGTGTTTAAAAAAATGTATGTTTTCAAACACAGGGACCTGCACAGGTTTTATTGGTGTAAGTCATCCATCTAAGTGGAAGTATGTACATGTAAGAAAATCTGTGTCAAAGTCAGCAATATGTGCATGTGACATAAACAGATGTTAACCCATTTCACAATGTGGCTACAAGTGAAAAGTACAAACATGAACAGCACAACGCAATCAATTTGGGAAATTAGTTGGGAAATACTAACAATAGCTAAATGAAATTTCCCAGCCAAAACACTACCCTTCTGAAGGAAGAAAGCAAAGTGAGGACACGGTCCAGAAGCTTTCACAGTGGGGAACCTGAAGGCAGGGAGCATAACCCCTGTCTCATCACCAAGCTCAGCAACGTCTGCCTGCCCTAGAACACAGCAGCTGAGAGCCCAGGCACTGCCAGAGCAGCAGCTGCTTTATATTTCCAGAGCTCAACGTAAATTACCATTCAGACAAATGGTTTTAGATACAGACTGAACTTTTCCACTGTGCAATCAACTTGCGAAGGAGTTGATTCATATGGCATTACAAGAAAGCCATTGTCAGAATAGGGTGACCTCACTAAAAGAATAGAGGTGGAAGTCTCGATGTAGTATATTTAAGATGCTATTTCCTTGCTTGCAGTCACATGCAATATTATCAGTACTCTTGTAGTTCAAACAAACATCTGGAAAAGATACCATCCATCATCAATTTCCATGAAGGTGTATTACAGAGGATATTTAGAAGTCTTTCTTTAAAATTCCATTATTTTTACATGTTTCTAAAAGGGATAGAAAACATAAAGAACAAAAATTCTTAAGTATTTATTATTGTTGGATTTTTTTAATGCAGAAATACTGTTATTTCAAGTATAGGATTACAATCCCGTTTCATTGTTCTTTATGCCAAAAGAAGACAAGAACACCCTGGTCAACAGCATTTTGATCAGAAGATTCAAACTGTGGTTTCAGATACTTATGCACAAATTTCATTGAAAGTAGGATCAATTATATCTGCACATGAAGTGAGAATCTGCCTCAAAAAAACACTAAAAAGATTAAGAACTCTTGCTATCTTAACACCCTTTTTACACAGAAAAGCCACTTGCATACATGGAGAAAAATACATATTCAGGATACAAGGACCAAGTTCTCAAAGTCCATGTCACTTTGATTGCTACAACATTAAAATGCAAATTAGTCTTTTAATACAGACAACCAGTTCTGACACAAACAGAAACAGCTCTTCCTCCATTCCATAGTTTAACTACATACAACTCAGTGAATACAATTTTGAGAACAGACCTCTGTTTCACCTGTCCATTGTTTTAAGAAGTTAAAAGCTCAGTTCTTTATCAATGCTTATGAAGCAATTTTCTACCCTTTCATATTTTATGTGAGTATCAAATACCAAGAGAGTGCTCTCATTTATTTCCAAGAATGCCTTGTGCATTAACTGGTGCAGCTCAGAGCAGGATATGGGTAATGCTGAAAACAACTACTGAAAAGTATGTTTTTATGCTAAAAACAATTACTTCTCTTAACTGCAACCTCTTTAGCATGGAATAAGGCAAGCGCCAAGGGACACGCAGGCAATAGGAAATGGTTTTGTAGTTGTTAGTAGCATCTTCTTTCTTTGTACTATTAACACAAGCTAATAATGTTAAAGCAGTTATGGAGAGCCAAACAGATTCCATTTTAATGATAGGATTTGCCTAAGTAAATGTTATCCTCTGAAAGTGAAATTCACATTTCATGACTCAAAAGTTTCAGCCTCCAGACCTACAGCCAGAGTTCTGTCTAAATGCAACAGAGGACACAAAACAAAACCATCTCTTAGTTCCAGAGGTCACCTCACCCGGCGACACCCAACCTGAGCCAGGTCCTAGAGGAATGATGCGCTCACCATCCTGAAATACCGAGGCTGAGTTGGGCGCCAGTTATCAACCAGGGGGAGATTCGGTTCATTCGCGGCATTCTTGGATAGGCTGCGGAGCTTCGCCATCTGCAGGAGAGCAAAAATTAAAGTGTCCTGTTGGAAATCCCTGAGGAACAAATCCACAGCCCAACAATTAAACCAAGGAGGCTGGCACAGTCCCAGAAGCTGGGGAGAAATTCTTCTTCAAAGTTGTGAAGATGTCCTTCACCTCATCACTACAAGAACTGTACTCATGTTCTTGTCCTAGCAGTAATATCCTTAGAAATAGTCAAGACAGAATAAATGGGTCCTATCTGAACAGGATTGTGAAAAGTAGTGTCATTTATGTACTGTCTACAGAACTGTGTGCAGTCACAGAAAGTGTGGGAAGTCCTCAGAAAATGCAAATAGAACAGCCTATGCCCTAATAAACCTCTCCTACTCTAACCCTGCCTTAGTATCTGACTGTTAAGAAGCCTCTGGAATTGCAAGGTGTTAAGGTTAAATTATAAACTAATTGTTCATTTCTGGGGTGGGTCTGTAGCAGAGGATATATTCTGCTGCAGTGACACACAAAAAAAGTCCATTATTAATAACAGGAATATAAATCTGGATAATGACTTGGTCAAGATTTCAAACAGTTTGTAAACAGGATCTGCAGCTTGGTCTCCTTAGCTTTTTTTTTAAACCAAGTTATGATTCTTTGGAGGGATGCCATAAGAAGAGTTCTGCCCATACTCTTCAAAACTGTGTAATGCTCTTCCTCTACTGCTTTCTGATTTTCAAAGGATGCAGCATATATACACACTTACAGATAATTACGTTCATTTGTTGTCACTGCCATCCATGCACATTAGACAGAAAGCATATCAGCTGTGATTCAGACACCCGACACTCTCCTCTTTGAATGGCTTACCATGAAAAGGATGCATTCATTTTCCCACGTGCACGCTTGAAAAGGTAGCCCCATGCATGGCACACATCAAGTTTGTTTGCAACTAGCTTCAATACGCTGCTGTATCTACCTTTTACGGTACAGAGTTCAAGTCCAATAGAAGCAGAACTTCCGTCTGGGCTGTAAAAGCTGGGTTCACTGTGACTATACTAATTCCAGTTTATGGACTGAGCTAGCTCAGGCATCTCAACATTGCTCTTCACTACGCAGCTCAGACAAGCCAGCTATCTCAGTTTGCCTGAACAATGATGAGGTCACATTTATAACCAGTATAATGTGCTAGCTGGATTATTCATCTGAAATTAAATTTCAGATTTCAGATGAAGAATAATTTCTATGGGAACAGTAGGAGATGAAAATAGTTCATCAGTTTTGTTAATACCGGTAAAGTACTATTGGAGAAGAGATTGCTGGGTTTTATTATTATTTGTGGAACACCAGCCCTACTCAGTAAAAAAACCCAAAAGGGATATATTCAGACTATAGCTACATAAAGGTGAAAAAATTAGTCTGCAATTGGATAGAGTTATTCCACAGTTAAATTCCAGTCCTTTCATTAAAAGTAATCTGAGCAGCCAGGCCACCCACTCTACCTCTCACAGGGATTTCTGGTGAATTGATTTTTCCTGCAGAGCACTGATTTGCAGTGACTGCACTTATCCTTGTGGCTAATATACTGTTACCATCTGGCTGCAAAAGCATCCAAGCAATCCACTGTAAATGCACACGGACTTAAAATAATTACTATTAATGAGGCTGCCATGGTAGTACACTTTCTAGGATTAGAAATAATTGGTAACACAATCCTCTTTTATGAATACATTATTTAGACTGCAGACACTCTGGAGTGAGGGAAGTCTTTCTATTGTATTTGTATACAGTACCTCATACACTGCCAACTCTGCCTGAAAAGCAGTTGTCTCAGGATAAGAGCCAATGTCCCATCTCTGTGCAGTAATTTCCTTTTTACCTTCAATGCTCCATTTTTTCTAGAGCAGGGCCAGTTAGAGAACAGTCTGCATGTTTCCCAAAACTCACTAACTTTAGATAAGCTAAAAAAAAGACCATGACCTAAACACAGCAGTGATCAGAAAAGTCTTTTCATGAAGCTAGATCAATGATGTGATTAGTTAGTCCTCTAAAAATGCATTTCAAATCAGAGATGCTCAGTAATGACTACACTTTTCCAAACAAAATCTGTAGGTGATCTTCTCTAACATAAACCTCTAAGCAGATTTACTTTGTGGAAACCAGTCAGACTGTATTTGTATTTTTCACACAACTACCAGCTTCAGAATAGCCCACATATTTTAATTTTCAGATGGCAAGGAAACAGGTAGCAGATCAATTCAATAAGCTGTGAAAATTAAGCTGTAAGTTATATGAATACATTACCATATTTCATCTCTTGCCAGCTAAGGTTTCCATCATACCTGATTTCTGTTCTTTAAAAGAACCACATAAATACAAAGTACTAGAAAATAGACTTTTTTTTTTGTGATACATACACATCAATCAATACAACAAAACACTTTACCACCTTGAGAACCTAAAATGAAAAGTTATGTGTCTACATATAATATCTACATAATATGTCAGTCACTTGATTAATGTTCATGTTCTCCCTGTCCTGGAGTCTTGAAATTTGTGATATGGTACCATTACAGTCTGCTGAGCAGAGGAATAATCTCAGATGAGAAAACTGACTTGTGTGGTACGAGTAAAATCATAGGCTGAAATGCGATGAAAGAAGGCATTCAAATTTCTTTAAATGGGACTGAGAGGAAATGAGGATTAACAAGAAATACTTCTTTATGGTAAGTGACCAGAAAAGGCTTTCAAATTAACAAGAAATTATAGTTATCTGATGCTGCTCCTGTTTGTGAAAATTTAGGTGGTATACCTTCCAGAAACATGGATATCAAGCACCTGATAGAACACTTCCGTGATTTTTTTGGTTACGTGATGCCATCTAGAATATGGGGCAGACAGAATTGCCAATACCATTAAATTTGTGTTCTTATAAAAGATGTTTTGGAAAGAAGCATGCTGTAAGAGACACATCCACATATTAGAATGTTAAAAAAGTTGGAAATGTTCAGCTGCATTAGGTGAGAACACTGGACTCCTGCTTCATTCAGTGTGCAACACAGGGTACCTGACTGCCCCACTGCATTTCATTGCAGGTGGTCACTTTTTCACAGCAGCTTTATTTCATAGTTTGTCCAGTGATTACCCTCAAACATTCATCATGGTAAGCAATGAACACTTTTCGTGAGAAAGCTTGTGACAATGTAAATGGTTGAAAAAATCCTGCATAATCAAAGTTGTTGGGGCAAACCTAACCTAAACTTTAGCTAAATATGTCAAGGTTCTGATTTAAATGGTTGCAGGAGAATACAAGTTAATGGCTTGAGCTTTCCTACATTGGCTTTTGGTGTAATGCAGTGTTTTGAGCTCTGTGTAAAATAAAAGGTATGAGCCACATCCAGCTCCACCCTTTCCTACTGATATGAGTTCATATCGTGGGAACACAGGGACTGGGAAAGAACGACAGAACTACTCTTTTCTTCAGCTGATGTTGCAAAAGGGAGCAAGAACTCTCATATATAGGAACTACTGCTTGCTGTCAGTAGCACTGCAAACTGCTATAAACCCTTACCATCTACACTGCATTATGATTTTACTGATTCACAAAGCTCTCTGATGTCTGTGGATTTGAACTACCATGATGTCTGACATGGGCTAGGAAACAATGAGCTGTTCCAAGTAGAGAAGGTCATCATCTCTGCTCAATTAGTTAATGTGGGAGTCATACAGAGACAGACAGAGAGATGGGTCTAATAGGTTGATTGCATATATTAGGTTGCAGACTGCAGTCCTTTGAAGATTTTTACAGGTTCCCTATGGAGTCCCAAGGTAGTTTCTAAGGCATTCAGTTCTTCACTGTGCTTTTAATCATGCACTTTCTCACAGAATCAATGAGCATTTTCCTTGTCAAAAGAATAAGATCAGGTTATGGCATGTAACTAGAAAGAAGTGCATAAAATATTATCTGTTTGAAGTTTACCTGGTCTGAGCTGACTATGATAGGCTCTCTAAGAACAATCCAGGTGATGCACTCTTCGCAAGGTGGAGTAGTGAAAGACCCATGGTATGTCCAGTAGTCATGAGATTTAGGGAAAAGAATTGAAGGATCGAAGTTTGGAAAAGGAGCTTCTTTCCCCTTTAAAAAAACCACAACAAAACCAAACAGAAAACTCTTCAGTAGCTCTAGTCAAGATTAGGTAAAGATGCAGCTCTGGTATTTTAAGAAACAGAGAGTGATTCAGATGCTTCAAAAGTAGGAACTAAGGAAACTAATCACACATCTACACAAGACATAATGATGCGGTGTAAAGTGGAATAAACAACCCTCACAGATGGGCCCAGAGAAGCATGACATAATATACAACTCCATGATGCTACTTCTTATACCTGAGCTAACTCACGTGAAGCAGTGTCCAGCACCAATGTGCTTCACTCATTTCTGTCCAGAAACACTCTTCCTTCTGGCTTCCTTTCCTATGAAAATTCTGCATATCTATTGAATATTGAATTAGGTCACCTTATAATGAAGTGAGACAGGTACTCTAGATTTACAACATTTGCGCTAATAACAAACAAGACAGCCTATGAAATGTGATATTCCTATCACATAGTGTTATCTGAGACACAGATGCCTAGTCAGCAGCACTTCCAGAGGTCCATTAGGCAGCATATTTCAAGACCAAATGGACCAACTACCAAAGGTGCCTTTCTTTTGTCACTGACCACTGAGGGAATAGGACTCCATGCACAGTTTTCAGGCGAGTAAATTTTGGCAAGATGACTCTCATTTTCACAAAATAGTACGACCCACTAAAGCCAAAGGAGGCTCATATGTAAATGGAAAAAAGGACTTTTCTTGTTAAGGAAAAGCTACCCATGGTTTTATTCACAAGTATATTCTGGCAATGCTGCAGAGCAGAATTTGAAAACCAGAAAGTCATGACTTCTGATTTTTTTTTGTCCTGAGAGTTTGCAGCAATCTTCCTATAATTAAAAGCCCAACATAGTTACCTTTGTTTTGATAGCATTTATTTCTTCGAGAATTCTCTTCATCTCCGGTTTGGGAGTTTCCCCTACCTGTAAAGAAGAAAGCAAGAGCTAACCAAAGAGTTCTGCTCAATCGGTTTTCTTCTTTCTCCTGTTTTTTAATATGTGCATCTAAACATCTATCAACTGTAAAATTACAATGTATTAACCCAACCTATCACCCCTACCAGCTTAGTAAGCTATGTCTTCGGTCTGTACCCACTGTCTGTGCCCCAACAGATATTATGACACAAATGAGGAAATTATGTCAGTACAGAAACTCAGCACCATGGGTAATTTCACAATACAGCTACTCCTGTCGACATTGAATTTTAGCCCAACAAAGATAAACAACTCTTCAGACTCAAGTACAGAATTTGGAAAAAGTTTCATTCTAGTTTAAAAAACATATTTCATGGTCAGAGCTACTGTTTGCAATTGTTGATCTCAATACAGACATCTATCTTTCTATCTCTAGTGAATATTAATTAAACAACAGAGAGCAAAGGCCAATATTTCAGGCTAAGACTGCATGCCCCCAAAAGGATTTTAAAAAAGGATGAGTTACATGTATTGCCTGTGAGTTAGTTTTGCCTGGGGGAAAGTTCATGAAAAGCCTAGGACTGGTATCTGTCCTTGAAATCAGTCCATGACTAGCATAGAAAACAGCTGACTCCTGTTGGTCAGAGGGCCACTAGTGACATCGTGTCCCCAAAGCAGTGGCAAATACATCTGGATTTACAGCTTCCACAAACCACATAGCGACTCGATAGCTGCTGGAACAAGTGTGCGTAGTATTGGATACCATTTGAAATAACATGACTCATGCTCTATAACTTGAAAAGCATGCATTACCAAAAGTCAAGCCTTTCAATGTGGTACGACAGCTAGGAAATATATTCAGTGGGTTTTGCTTTTTTTAATCCTGTAAGAATAGAAAACTCTACAGTAGCAGTACAAAGAAGGGTTGTGTGCTTCTACTTACTTGCAAAAATATGGCCAAAACAGCTATTCCATCAGTTCTTCTCACAGCATCAGGGTAATTACTGTACTTGGGATTCCAGTGTAACAAATGTAGCTGGAAACAAAGAAAAATATGTTAAAAAAAAATCCATTATTGAATATCAAGCCATCAGAGGCTGAATTTAGAGTTCTTCGTATATATGAGAGAGTTTGGGGCAACAAAGAATGAGGATTAGGCCTTCCAAAAAAACAAAAAAGGAAAAAAAGGGACAGCAATTTATGTATGAGTTATATCAGCCATATATTACCATTCAGACTACTATTCGCTTTAAAATAAACTATAAACATCTTAATACAGAAATTGCAAAAAAGAACATAAATTTCATCTTAAAGCTGAAGAACACAGAAAAGATGCTTAAGTAAGCAGGTAGAACATGCAGTTCAGAAGTCATCCACTGATACGTTATTCCATTTGGCTTTCAAATTACAGCAATTCTAGCAAAGAAACCATATGAATGTAAGCTCTGTATATTATTAGTCTACAGTTCTCATCCTCCCTTACATTCCTAAAGTGGTAGGAAATCAAAGTAACGCATTCTTCCTCTTCTCTATCGCTACAATTTTATACTTCTGCTGTACTACTCTACTCTCAGAATACTGTCTTAGTAAGTTTGAATTGCTTCTCAGTAATTCAGCCTTGCTGTCCGATGTTTCAAACCACATTGGTTTGAGAACATGGAAACTTTTGTTTCACATAGTATTTTTTTTCTTACGCTGTGAGAATTACTCCAATCTGATTCACATTTGTAAGAATTGATGGGAGTAAGAATAAAATGTCACAGATAAATAAAGAGAAAGAACTCCTTGAAAAGCAGATAAATGACAAATTTTGTCCCACCTGAATGATAATGACAAATGTTATTTTACACCCTATTTCAGAGTAAAAAGGGGTGAGTCTTACCTCTCCTGCATATCTCACTCCATTCACAACATGCTCAGAGCCATGGTCGTCAGACGAACCCCAATGAAAGTGCAGCTGACGCAGTCTGTAGACTCCTGGAAGTGGCCCACCTCTCAGCACTGCAATTGATAATCTGCAACAGCATTAGACTCAAGTATCTTCCAATTCTTTTAAAAGAAATATACACATATTTAAAATATTTACATATGTATTTACAGATGAGACTTATTTGTGTCTAGGCTTCCATTATAGTCAATAGTGATCATTGTTTTAATTCAGCTGCATAAATGTGCACCTCGTACCTTCTGGGACATTCCAAAGACACCTGGACAGGACTGGAAGATGTGATACAAGATCTGTAGAAGAACTGTACTTTCTAAAGCAGTATCTGGAGGCAAGGTGAAATACCTTAGGTTATCAAAAATGACACGAGTTGCCTATGTTTGGGTAACTGAAGTAAGTCCCTAATCAGAACAGTAAAGCCTCTAGAGTAATTTTGCTCACCTTAAGACACTCAACAGACGGTGACCGGTGGAATTGCTCTCTGGACTCCATTGATTAAGAGTGACTCCATCTCTGTTGACTTGAATGGGACTTTAGAGACATAACCCACCTACCTATAAAAGCCTGCATAAGACACCTAAATTTATATGTCTTTATCTCCCCCTGATCCATCTAATATCTACCTATATCAAAATACACAAAAATAGCCATGATTAAGCTGCAACTACTGAAGTGCTAGATGATAGACAAATTCTCACAAAACACTACAAATTGTGTCTCTTACTGCAGGTTACGACTTATCCATTTAAAAAGCTATGAAATGACTGATGCTCCTTCTGCTATAATGGCTGCTCCTTCCAGCTATGGAAGAGGAGAAAGAAAACAGCAAATGAGCCAGGAAAGCAATCACTGAGGATGCAAGCTATTTTCCTAAAGAAAAGTTCAGCCTGTGATGAACAATAGCCTGTATTGTAAATAATCTTCATATTTTTACATTATATACCAAATGAAGGTGGTGTATTTGAAAGGATCCCACAATAAAAAGGGACGAACTTCTTCACATTCACTAAATATTCATTAATATTCAATTCTCATTCACTTTACTTGGAGATAGTTATAGCATTCATATAAACCATTCAGCAGTTCTCAAGAACAGGTCTTTATAAGCTAGTGAAAAATATTCTTAAATCTAAAAAGGAATGAAATCCACGGTCACCTCAAGAAATAAAGTACTTTACTGAACAGTAAGATCAATCTGTTATTCTCAGCAAATTTCCTTTACTTGTTTCCATAGACATTCAGTACTGTGGCCAATGCAGACACAGTAACAGTAGTAGCTGATAATGCCATCAATTCTCCATTAAAATAGATCTGTAAGACCAAATAATCCAGTTTAAGGTAAAAACGTCTCATTATTTCCACTGATGGGCCATCAGCAGACATTTTCAATTGGGCATTAGGTGAAGCTCTGCATCACCTCCTGCCAACACATTCCTACTTCACTCATCTATAAATAGACAGTAGCTTGTCCTTAGACCACTTTAAGCCAGACAGAATGATGCAAAGACTAAGGTGCCTATAAACCACCATCTCCTGAAGGACAAAAAAGTGTTTTCTTTCTTTTAATTGCAAGTATGTAGTATAAAACATAGAAATACATGAAATTTCCCTATGTTAGTAAATGAAATTTCCCTATGCTTAAAAAAAGGTAAACAAAACAGTTACAAGAATGAAGTTCGCCAATATCTAAAACAAAAAATTCCAAACTATGTCTGCATAGATCAAAGTTAGTAAAAGAAATCTTTATTTTTCTTTAAACATGTGGCTTGGAACCTGAATTCTAAAGGTATCTTTATCCTCTTGCGTTTTTGTTTTCAGAAAATACTAACACAAATAAGTACACACCCTTATAACAGTTAGAAAAAGAATATGAGGTAAAAGTTTATAAAAGAAACTATGGTATTTTTAAATTGTTTTTCAGTAGTGTTAAAATATAGCTTTGTTTTTATGTATTCACACATTTATATGTAACAATGAATTATTCTAACAATTATTGCCTGGGAAATGTTCACCTTAAATATCCGAGACTCCCAGTTTTAAGGCTGTGATAGCTGTTTTCCTACCACAAAACACTTACAAAAGGATGCTTTTCTAGAAGGCCCCATGACTCACACTGAGCTTCTACCTATGACACTGCATGAAAAAAAAAGCGGGAGCTTTAAAAAAGGAGACTGTAAGTTCACTCCCTGATATATATGGCAGCCAGCTTTTCTCTTAGTGCTCTGAAATACTGTGTAATCCTTTTCACACGACTAGCCGAAAGGCTGGACTTGCTTCTGAATACTGGAAACATGGCATTTCTGTTGCTCTTTCTGCTCTAGAGGAAGTAGCAGGACAGCCACAGCAGACCTACCAAAATGTAACTCTCTCAAACTTGCTGTCAGTAAAGTAATACCGCCCAGCTGCAGGAAAATACAAACCAGCCCAGAGAGAGAAGGGAGAAAAGTATTGATTCCTTTTTGGTGCCTTATCATTGCAAACTTTCATCCCATTGCTCAGTGACTGACTTTTTATATGGATTTGCACCTCACTCTCCATCAGTGCCTGATACCACACACAAAAATGTCATGTCAGTCTGAAGTGCTCGCTCAAATTCCGTGTCCCTCTCACTGAAGAACAGTCTGTCACAGAGCAATCCTACATGGACACACACGTGGACATCGGTTCCAGTGAAAAAGCTCACCTTTTATTTGACCCGTCACAAACTGAGCGGCATGAGACAGCACTAGCTAATAAGGGAATGTGTTTTTTCCACTCTTAATGGAATCACTGATGCAGCTGTTTGCCCCAGAGAGGGCAAGTGTTGCAGAGAAGGATGTAACCAAGGTGAGAAAAAACTCTGTATCTCACTCTGTGTGTTTACACAGCAAAATGAAGGTGTGATACAGTTTAAGTGGAGATGCCTGCTCCACTCACTTTACCTTAGTTAGCAGGGTATCCTTAAGAACAGAAATGTGACAAGGTTTTGAAATAAGTGCATCCACTTGCTGAGCAGCTTAGGCACGGGTCTGGTTGTTAATCTGCGCTAATGTCAATTATCATCTCTCCTCACTAAGGTAAAATCGGCAAAATAATGCCTACACAAATGCCTTACCTGTTTGCTGTGAAGGCATACTGTGAAAGTCAGGTGGAAAAACGCAAGGAGCACCAGACAGACTCATGAGGTGAGTTGTGTTTATAAACATGAGAAGAAATAACTGTTCTTACAAGATTTATGATCCTCTCATCCTGTCAAATCCACAAAATGAGCTGGTAAACTGCAGTGAAATTAAATTAGTAAGGTACTACTGCATGAGAATCGAAAAAGACACATTACTTTTGTTATGCTGCTCTATAACAGAATCTAATAGTGCAGTACAAAACCCACAGCTTTTTAATGTCAGTGACACATTTTAGATGTTTATAAAAAAGCCTCTGCTCAAAAGACGATCTCTCTACTGCAACAGTCTGGCTAACTGCAGGGATGAAATGTGTTTGCTAAAAGCTTCTGGAACCGAAATGTCAGTTCTCACGGAAATTTTCTTTAAGCAACCACTGAATAGATAAGCAGAAGGATTACTTTTGTTTGTATTTGAATTTTGTACTCTTACAGGGAGAGACTGGGAAAGAGACATGTCTGACAGAAGTCTGTCAGCGTGCCGCCCACCCTCACCTGCACTGTAACATAGCTTTTCCAGTTTTGTGCCTCTTGATCACAACCTGTCCATCACTGACCTCCCAAATCACCATGGTTTGTGATCTATGGCAGGGCTGAAATCCCATCTCCAGGGGCAGAAAACTGACAGTCCATTGTGTAACTGTAGCCTCAGCAGGCCCTTGACTGTTCAAGCATTTTTACCTCTAACAATGGAAGTTCAAAGTTAACAGAAACTCAACTCCTAAATTCCTTGTACCCAAGCTCTGCAGTGCTAACATTAATGCTCAGTTCCTTCATGCAGACACTATAAATGATATGTGTTGAACACTGAAGGAAGAATTTAACTTTGCTGTCTTTTGTGGTATGCAGTGTAGCGATTGAGTGGTATGTACCACAGCTACACAAGCACTGGAATTTAGCTGTGCTATTCTTGTAACGGCTACTGGCTTGTTCCAGCATAAATTCAGTACACAAAATGTTAAGTACCTTCTTGCAGTAACCAACGAAAACTTGCACGTCTATGGACAGACTTCCCCCAGTTTTAATTAAAGTCACTGGGTTTTGTCCTCATTGTTTTAGAACCAGTCAGCACATAAACATTTATTCACTAGAAGCTGATAATCAAAAATCTCATTTGCAAAGATAAATGAGATTTCCCACAAAGTGGTACTCTTGGAAATGCTGTCCACAAGCACTACTCATGCTAAAAGAGACCGATAAGCAACAAGGTCTCACTACTTACAATAACTGTCTCTCTTAATTTTTTTTTGCATCATCCACTTCCAAAGGCACACATTCCTTTGATAAGAAATGGAAAGATTCTGCAAGCAGCATCAAGGTAACCTTATAAGAAAGTGTGCCAGCACTGAGGTACTCCAAGCCCTGAAACATCATCCATCAGAAAGTCAGTAAAAGGAGTAGTAGTCTGTTTGGCCGATGAACTTCCATAGAAAGTGCCAAGGAGATAAGAAAAACAACAAAGTGAGAAGATGAAAGAAGGCATCCACTCGACATAGCCTTCGTGTATCTCTCCCTAGCTGCTTGTCTGGGTTCCAGTACAAGACTTAGGTATCTTTACTGTTTATTAAACGACTGAACACCTTGATCTAACTATCTAACCAAGGTATTATAAAGAAAGCCAAAGAGTCATTAATTGTAAGGAAGTTACAAGCTATGTATCTCACACAGCATCATGACAATGATACCACCAGTTAGGTGTTCTCAGGACACTTCTCTGGCATGAATATTTTTTGAATTTCGAATTACAATGGAAGTAAATTACATTGAATTACAATGGAAGTAAAATTTGGTGACATCCAAAATAATTCTTTTTATCACTCACCTTTGCAATTTATTTAGCAATCTATTTCATCCACCACTAATGAAAATCTAAATAGAACTACAGGTATAGGTATGACCACTCTAACTGAAAAGGTTAGGAAAATAAAGGAAGCCCTTAGTTTTCTGGTTAACTTAGAAATAATTCAGATAGATAGGCAAAGCGATACATAGATAGAAAGAAAGAAAGAAAGACGGAAAGAAAGAAAGGAAGAACTTCTTTGTTCCAAAGGAATAAAAGCTTCGTTCCTGTACGACTGCTATTACATATGTATGTATTATGCAGCTGGTGGTTCCTTTACACAAAAAATAAGTCACTGTACATATCCTAAAAAACTTAAAACATGCTCAAGTCAGTAGGAGTATGCACAGTGGAATTTGTCCTGCAATTAGCATTCTATTAGAGAAGGAACACCACCCACAGACTCTGCAGGCAATGATATAACAAAGGAGACATAACAATAAACACTGAATGTTTCTTGCCTTCAAAGAGTTGAGAAATACACCTACTTTTTCTTCCAATGAGTCACATTTTATTTCTGAGATCAGAACACAACAGTTACTGAAGTTCATCTGAAAAAAAACCTTAGAACATTCCAAAACTTTCTGCTCTCTGTGGTCAGTGTTGCATCCATGCTGTAGATTGCTGTGCCTGGATACTCCCTCCTGTGCAAAAGCTGAGTAACTATAACAATAATTACTTTAATGTTTATGCAGAAGATGCAACCATTGATATATTTGATGCTGTTCAACCAAATACAAGAGATGGTAAAAAATGGTAAGTAATGGTCATGGAGGTCTTCTTATATGCCACAGCTACATCTCTTTACTGATGTATCATGTTATCTGACATTAATAATATGTTTATTTAAATACCATTAAAGATTCCCACTTCGCTAGAAAAGTAATCAAACTCTTGACTGCATAGTCATTTGTGAGTTTTGATAGCGTATTAACTAGCCCAGCTTACATACATTTTGATCCTGTTTCCATGAAACCCAAGTCATCCATTAAAAATCCATCAAATTAAATCCATGCCCATAGATATTTAAGATCAACCAACCTATTAGTAAAATTCCTCCTAGTAATGATAGCTATCAATCCTAGTTATGTTGTAACAGAAAATGGAACTTTTAATGCAGTTAAGAAATAAGTCTCTATACACTGTGGAAGACGGACATTCCAATATTTTACTGAAATTGACATTTCATTTTCTTTTTCTTACCATGTACTGTAAATAACAACACAATTCTGTTGACCTTGATACAAGAATAAAGAGTGAGGTATGCATTTGATTTTTCCTTTTTATCGCAGTACTAATGCAATTTCATACTTCTTTCAGTAATGTTTTTTCCTTTGAAATGTAGCCAATAGTATTAACATGAAACGACAGTGGTTCTGCCAACACAAACTAAATATTTCTAGCACCTGTTAACAGAACAGACATATCTCTTCAAAATATATAACCCATTAACTCTTAAAAGCTATGCATTACATATGCAGCACATTGTATGTTGTCATAACTACAAGTGGGTAAAACATTTTGGACATTAAATCTGAAACACTGGAATTTCTCAGCCCTATAATCCTCATTAAGACAAAATCTCATGAATGCCAAAGGGAGTTTTAACCGATTAAATACCGTGACTTTGTGGCAACATCTGGTTCATTACTTCATTTATCAGAAATTACATAGGTGCAGTTTTCAAATATTGTAACTTCAGCCATATACACAGTTAAAGATGTTCTGCTGGGCATCACAAATAATAGCTTGAATGGAATTCAGTCCTCATAAATAAAACCTAGACTCTCTGCTCCTGGAAAGCAACACAACTGCAATGGATTTTGCAAGCTCAAAAATTTACCTTACACCTTAATTCATCCTGCACCAAGCTTCTTTGCAGCTCTCTCCATTCCCTAGGATTTTACCTGTGGACTCTAAAAGTAGTCCCAGGCCTTTCCCAACATTTGTGCAGGACTCTGGAGTCACAAAAACCTGTACATCACAAGCAGGCAGTACACAGAGACCTTCTGATCGACATGAGTAGTCAGAGCACACTCTGTCTTCCAAGCAACTTGAGAAATAGTCACTGATACATAATGACAGCTTGAGATGAAAACAAAACTAACCTGATCTATTGAACGAATCGTCAAATACAACTCTGCAGGTTTTCCCATTATTGAGGATGGTCTTAGATGCACAAGGATCATAACTAGCAAACCATGGTAGTAGGGAGCGATCATAATGCACTTCTTTGTTATTGATTTCAATAGGTGACTGATGGCGTCCTTTGGCAATCGGGTAATTTTTGTGCCACTGATCTGGTCCTAGAAAAAAACACAGAGAAATATCAGGAAAACCTTTTCCAGCTAGATACTAGTTATACTTGTGTTACAATAAATGCAAGCTTGGCTTTGCTTAGCTACAGAATGTCAGTTAAATGTGCTAATAAGTGGGTTACTAATCACCTGGTTGTTAGTCATGCCCTGTCAAGAGTTTCACAGTATAAAAAGCAATTAGATTATTCTAGCTGGAATACTGGATACTGCAAGTCGTTCAATGGAACCGAAACTCTCATAGTAACCGCAAGACTTTACTTATTAGGAGAATGGCAATCAACCAAGGAAGGAAACTAGAGGTGTATACTCCAAGTCCAGCAGTGGCTAGAAATACGATGGGATATACCTAAATGATTCAAATGTGGCACCACGTACCCATCTGGAGAGCAAAAAGGACACTGATATCTGAAGAAGACAGGAATTTGAAACGTGGATTTAAATACCGTCATGGTTTTATGAAGAACTTCATGTGGAAAAAGGCTGACCGAGGCCGTGCTGTTCTTCCTACCGCCAAGGCGAGGGCAGGAACGACAGGCCACCCAGGCTTCCGCCCTCGGCAGGCTGGAGGGATCGCAGCTGCACTGCAGACCAACGCTGCTCTTCCTGCATCAGGGCTAGCCTACAGCTGGATCTTAAAGCTATGTCAAACTTTAAATTTCACTAACCGTAGGAAAACTGACTTTATTTAACTTGGAGACCTCTGCCACGGCCTCTCCTTCCACCAGCATTGCCTCTTCCACACCTGCGAGTGACGACCAACCGGCCACGCCACCACAGACCCAGGCCCGCCGGGAGCCCCTCTTCCCGCTCTTCATGCACCCTCAGGAAGCGGGGCCCCCCATTTTCCCTGAGTTTTGCTCCCAGACCCGCTGCCCGCGGGGGCGGCGGCCCCTCGCCCCCACTCACCGTTGTCGCTGTCGTAGCCCCACGGGTAGTAGCTGG
>NW_009618106.1:127943-131415 GCF_000690535.1 Cariama cristata | reverse complement strand
AATAAATTAAAGTAATTTCCCCAAGTCAACTCTATTTTGCTCGTGATGGTAAATGCTGAATGATCTCCCTGTCCTTATCTCAACCCAGGAGCCTTTCATCATATTTTCTCTCCCCTGTCCAGCTGAGGAGGGCAGTGATAGAACAGCTTTGGAGGGCACCTGGTGTCCAGCCAGGGTCAACCCACCACAGCCTAACTTCTAGCTGGCTGCAGTCAGGGAAGGTGATTCCCATGTGAGTCAGTTTGCCTGAGATCATACAAATATCTTAAACCCAGAGTCACTCTGCTAGACTGGTGTTTGAGGCAGGAAGATCTTAAATGGATACCTGTTGCAGGTCTCTGTGGCTGTACTCAGCAGGACAGGCTGCAGAGGGACACTGTCTACTCTCTGGAGGCTCCCAAGAGCTCTAGGTGTTCCTGGTTACTATTGCTCAATGTACAACAGCCTGCTCCTGGACCAGCAGAAACATGGGGTTTGCAGGAGATGTCTTTCTAGGGGATGTCAGAAGACTTCAATTAAAACGTCTGTGAAAGGGAACATTTTCACTACCCAGACAGGGCAGAAGGAGCATACTTAGTCACATGAGGTGGTGATACTGGCTACATCAGGCCAGTGCAGCCAGCCAAACAAATGCAACTCCCTTTATAGTGTAAAGAAAAATAGATTTTAAAAGCATCACCAAGCCTCCCCAAAAGCAAACAATGTTGGTGAGTCAATAAATAATGGAGTTCATAAAGCACCATTTACTTCCCCCTCCGTCTGCAGCAGTAAATTCACATCAGACTCTCAGTAGCTGTCTGGGCTCACAGGGGTCTTGATTTTTTTTTGAAAACCATGGATGACAGTCACTTCTCTTTCCCAAGTTGTCAAGAAAGAGTTGATATGACTGTCAGAGGCACAGTGCACCTGATGTAAGCAGCTGTTCTGTTTCTACCTCGCAATTGTAGACATAGTTGGTAATGTTTGAATTCAACTCATTTCCAATGATTATAGTAACACCGAGCTGGCTTTCTCTTTTTATGGAAAGTGCCACTTATAATTCATCATTTACAGAGTTTCCTGTCAGGATCTTGAGTGAACAGGATCTGTCTGTAGGTACTACACAAGTGCTAGGTTCTGGTAGAGGAGACCAATGAGAAGGAGGAAAGATACTGGTGTTTTACATCTAGGAGTAGGAGGCAGAGAAAGCACTACTACAGGGTGTTGATGTCAGCATCTTGACCTGTGATCTTCAAACATACTGCCCATCTGCTGCCCAATCTTGATGTCACTTGTTTGACTCACAAGCTTGGCCACTTCAAAACCATCACAGCAACCCACCTGGACCTTTCAGGGCTTGTGGCTCTTGTGTCTCTGCTGGCTCCGTTACAGCACTCAGAGCGCGGGAGGAACTAGGTCTAGTTCCTTCTCTGTCTTACTCAAACTTCTCCCTTTCACCACCTTGCTCTGGGCCTGACCACCACGCTGCATGTGCACGGTGTGACAGAGATTGATCTGGGTCTCAGCAGTGATATACAACTTCTAACCACGTTATCGCTGTCAAGTTATCTGAGGAGCAGATGCATGACTCTCAGCACACCACAGACCTGTGCCAATACTTTCGGATAGTGATTATAGGCTGTGCTGGGTTTTTTGTTTTGGTTTTCAAGGTGCTAAAAGTACACGCAATTTGAGTTCCCAGTGTTATTTTTTTACCCTCTGTAAGATAGGGCTTCACATTACAATTCATCTGCAAAAAGCCATTTTTAACAACTGCAGGTCAGGAGTCTGTTTTTCCTTCCCAGCTTCAGCCCACAGGGATTTTCATGATAACATTTTGTTTCAGAGCTGTGTGCTGTATGGAGAAATGTGATTCAACAGCTGCCCTTCCTGAACTGTGTCCTTAAAGTAGAAGCAAACCTTTTATAAAGCCAGATGGAGGGGCTTTGTACAGGTGGAGTGGAACGGGTTTTCATGTATGGGGATGGGTTTATGTGTACGTATAGATGTTACACATACAAACAAAGTTTTGCTCTGTTTTCTCAGATGGCTTCTGATTTTCAAGTACCGTACAAATCTTGGTCTTTGGTCCTTTTTCTGCAGAACCAAGCTGTAAGCAGGGAGGGGAAGCAATGACCCTTTCGTAGCTGGAGACATTGAGAGTCAAGCTGTGAGTGAGGAGTGGGGTGAAGCACATCCTAGTCTGCATGAGACTGGACGTCATTTCGCATTCCCACATTCCAGTGGACTTCTGCCTGTTTCAATGCCAGGGTCCAACCTAGTCCCTGCCCTGGCAAGGCTACATAAGTGTGAAGGGATGGAGGATGGAAAGCAGGTGGCTTCTAGATATGTTGAGGTACTGCCTGAATCATGCAACCTGGGCTCTCATTCAGGCAGTTTTCTTTGTCTCTTTACTCTCTCAGTCCAAATGTGTGCAGTCCTTCTTCTGTTTGCTTTTTATTGTGGTTTTTTTTTACATGTTCTTTTTTTTTCCCTAGCTTCCTCCCTTCCGTAAATTTTCCTTGTATTTGTTGTTTTTAAAGCTAATTTATTTCCTGTGCATCCTCCATCTGCCCCCCTAGGGAGCAGTTGGACTTATTCCCTTTTCACCCACAGACTCCACTTCCCCTCATCATTTGGTGTGTGAGTGTGTTTTAGGGTTTTTTTTAATTACCATTATCGTCCTGAAGTGACCCACACGCAAAAGCTGCTTTGCATTCCTGAAGGCTGGCAGACAGTAATGCCTGGTCGACTCCTCTCGGGCTGGGTGGGAGCTCCGTGACTGATCACCACTCAGTTTCTCGCCTCCCTCTCTGCCCTCCACCCACACGCCTGTGCCCCAGGGAGCCTGCATAAAGCCGCCTTCCCCTGTCCCCCCACAGCTGATTGAAAACCTTGCTCCATGGATTAAGACACAAAGGTCCTAAGTGAATTAAATTGCTCGGTCTCAGCTCTTTCCTTCGATGAGAGATTCCGGAGGACAAAAACCTCTGTAGGATTTTTTTTCACATGGTTCAGCAAAATTGGGGCATCTTGCTCTGAATAAAAGAGATGTGAGGCTGAAGGGAAATTGCAGTGTTGGTTGTTGGACCCTGTCCTCCACCCTCCCCTCCCTGCTCCCCACCAAGTGCAAAGAGCTGAGGAGAGGTCCAGTAGTAGAAAAGGCGTGGATCTCCATAGGACTCTTTTTTTCCTGCATGTTGGCCTGAATGTACAGAGGGGTCAGAGCCACCCTGGCCCCACATGTGTATTCCCTGTCTCTACTGTCACTTGCATTAAAGACAGATGATTTTCACATCATTCCTGCCCTGGCAACGTTAATCTGATGTGGCTTTCACAGCGTTAGTTGCAAATCCAATTGCTTGATGGATGGGAATGTTTACCCACCCCAAATCTCAACTTTCCTGCCTTCCCCGCCTCCTAGCTAGTGTCAGCCAAGTCAGCAAGATCTCTGTCTATAAAATATACCAAGCAAGCTGCAACTTTGCAGTCT
>NW_009618106.1:114123-127880 GCF_000690535.1 Cariama cristata | reverse complement strand
TTTGTCCTTTTAGGCTTTTATAAACAAATGTTTTCCATGAGTAGCTTTGTTTTCCTGAGGTCCATGTCAAGCCAGCTCAGCTGATGCAGAGACCTTGCCTGTCTTTCACAGCCACTTTAATTATAATGAGAATCGTGGAAAACTGAGACATGTATCTCAGTTTCTGAAGCATGGAATAAAACTCTTGCAAATGACTTTCAAGACATATAGCTCCTTTTCCTCGTCAAAATGACAGAGAACTGGAATATTAGAGAATATTGAGGCAGGTGTGGGGAGACCAAGTGTGAGACAAAACTTTGACAAAAAATTGACAAAATAAGTAGCCAGATCCTGATCAGTTTTGGCTGGAATAGGGCTGTAGAGAGTTCACCATTATTTCTTTTACCATTGGCTTCCTCATCTGACTGTAGCAAATATGCTTTTTCTCTGAGTGACGCAGGCAGTGTAATGTGTATTTGTGTTTGTGTGTAAATGTTAATCTGTGTACCACCTTGTGTGACTGCAGGATGTGTGGGGCAGAAGTTGTTGTGACTACATGAGAAGACTGGTGCCACAGAGTAATTAATCAAAGCCCTTTTTAATCTCTCTTAGTAGACAGAATGGGCCATATTGTCATGACTGGTCCCTTTCTCTGACAACTTCAGTGACTTGGTGGTGTCCTCCCTATGCTACCTAACTATTAACCATAAACCATTTGCTTTTCAATACATTACTATCCTCTTTATAATCTCTGTCTGTTCCCCTCTCTGACTTTCCTTGAAAGGACAATGTCAAGATAAAAATCAAATATTTACTCTTGCGTGTGTAGACAAATCCTTTCTGTGTTACTTATAACGCTTCAGATTATGAAATCGGACATGATTTCAATCCTCTAATTGACCTGTCATCATTTAGGCTATTTACTTTAGTTCTTGTGGTGTTCCCAGCTTGGGGAGTGAAGTTGGAAGGAGGATGGGGGAAGAGAGATTTTGTTCATAATTTAGATGGCTTCAGTCCTTTCACGGCAGCAGAAACCTTTATATCAAGTGATAGCACTGAAAGGAACAACCTGACACCATCAGGTACCAGCTGTAAGCAAGCATGATGTAGAATCACCTCCAAAAAAATGTTATCTTGTTTCTCTGGTCTCTCATTAAAGAACTACAAAGCATAATTTGAAGAAATTTTTCATTTAAGTACTATCCTTGCAAACCTGGCTGGTAAGGTTTCATATTCACCCTTGATGTACACTGTACTGTGAGAGAAATGCTCTTTGGTAGTAAGGATGCAAGTCATGTGCCCTGAAAGCTTCATTTGTGTTAGCAGTAAAGTCAATTGGAAGATCTCTTGATTTCAGTCTTATCTTTCTAGCTTTATACTGATCTGTGTTACTGGATAACTCTGCTAATCTAAAGGACATCAGGATGTTACAAATTGGAGACTGAGACCCTCTGTGATAGATATTGGAAGGCCCTCTGTTTTCCGTCATCAGTGCTGGAGGATGGCCTTATGTTGATGTACTTCAGAGGTATTATATGGAAACTACCATTTTTCTGCCTTCTGAAAACAAAGTTCTAGTGAACGTACCCAAGTCCCTTTGAGAGATCTTGGCTTAGGTTTTACACTAATTCATTTTTCCTAGTCTTGAAACTTACCGACTCCTGCTGAAACTTTTTGGGGAGAGACAGAGAAGGGCAGAGTAAAGAAAAAAATAAAACTCTTCATCCTTTCAAAAGATGTGGGTGATGAGAGCAGCTTTCCTGTGAAACAAAACCAGCAACTTTCAGCAGGCATGTTGGTATGGGCCTCAGAGTACTTGGTGGCTATGCACATCATTTATAGCACTACCTGCAGATTGTGCTGTTGAATGATGAGCATGGACCCACTCAATCTTCTGGGAGTTCCAAGAATAACACTCTTGGGATGCTGCAACCTTTTCCTTTCCTTAGGGTTGGACATTGCTGCTTGTTATAATGGATAGGAGGCTACATTTGCGTCACTCACAGGTATGACAGCCATTGCTTTGGTCAACGCTAAGGACTGGCTGATTGCCACCCAGAGCTGACACAGTCTGATCTAGAAGACCAGGAATTCAACTAGGGGTGCACCTCACCTGCATCAGGCAGATATGAGTGGCTTACAGCTTGCTGCTGTGGACTATAGGAGAAATTCAGATAACAGCTAGTCCCGGCATGGAGCTTGCATTCTTCTCTCACCATACACATAGGGTTTAAGCACAGCATAGAGCTTAATCACAATATATTTCATTGACAGTAGTTACTGTTAAAATGTTTATTTTTACCTTCTGCCTAATGACCATTGATAGGTAGGCTGTGCTTTGCACATGACAAGGAGTAAGTAATGACTGTCATTTTGATTGCTTGTAATAGATATTGTGAAGATTTTAGTACGTTCCCTTTTATTTCTAGTGATTTTTTTCAAAGGCAGTGGGGTGACAAAATTCAGATGTGACCGTCACTGCCCATGGCAGCAGTAAATCAGTGACAGAGCCTTGATTACAATCCAGCTCTTCAGATTTGTTGCCTGATTCTCTAACTAGCTGACAGAGAGAGGTGTATTAACTGCAAGTGTGGGATTGGATGGTGTGGGTATTACTTGTGTCTTTGCTCCTGCTTTGGCTGATGGCCTTGATTGAGTCCATGAGCTCATCTGTTGCTGTATCTCCCTGTTGGAGAATAAAACCTGCCAGCTGCATGTTTTGTTGTAGCATGCTTTATATCCTAGTGCCTTACTCCTGCAACTTCAGTGGTGGGAACATAAGAAGCTTTTTAGAGAAGATGTCTTCATTTGACTCATCTTTTAAACCAGTTTCTTCCACAGATCAAGTCTTACCTAATCAGTTTCTGAGAGTGCCTCCTTGACCATTTGGGTAAAAAGTTGCTGTGTCAAAAAAGGAGCTTTGCAGGGGAGAGACTCACAATTAAAAGGAAAACAAGTGGCCTTTGTGAAATGGATTTCTGAAATAGAAAGCATCATTTTGTTTCACTATGGATGTGCAGGGAGGGTAAAGATAAGTAGGATGATTGAAGGGGAGAGAAAACAGAGTTAAAAATCGCAATCAGTATATAACGGGCATGGCCAACTGAAGAGTTAAGTGCCAGAGCCTTATTCACTCATATGAATTAATAATTGATTCAGTAACAAATCACTAATGTTGCAGTAGTCATGGTGAATAAGATAATAAATGTGTCCTGTCCAGGGAATGCAATGTTGTTAGAATTCAGCTGAAATTATTCATAAATGTGCTACTTTTCCTCATCTCCAACTACTGCTAGTTTAGCTTTTCTTTTTAATCTTCCTAAGCTGTCACATTAGATGGTGGAGCTAGTCACATTCTATATACAGTGGAATATTAAGGGGAAGTGTGGAGACATTATGTCAAATTTCAATAGATAATAGACACAAATTGAGAAACAAAGTACCTCTATTCCTTTTTGCACTCCTCTTCTAACTTAATAAATAAATAAAATAGAAGCCCAAAAGCTATTTAATAGCATTCACATGTGACCTCTGCAGATTTTCTCCCCTCTCCCTTTCTGCCCTTGCACATGAGGACTCAGCATTGGGTAGGATACGGAACGAGCTTCATGGACTTCTGTAGCCTTTTGGTAAGATGTGCAGGCTTCAGTCTGAAGGGGCTCTGAGATATGTTAACTGGCTTGCAGAGAGGATTCACATCCCCTACATACCAGTCTGAAAGGCCACCATAGGTCCTTATGTATGTAAACCACACTTCACCAGGGAACCTGGGTGGTGGGGGACAGCAAATGAGGGCTTGTAGTGGTATCTGGAACATAAGGAAAAAGGTGTTAGGGATGGCAAATCACTCAGTGAGCCATAAAGGAGAAGGTGAGGCAGATGGAGTAGGCTTGCAGAAGATGAATAATGCTTAAGAGTGCCATAACCTAGGTGATGTGAACAACAGAATTTCTCTAGCTTATCACGAAAAGTGACACCAAGAACTAACACCTGTGAAAGGAAGCCAGACAAAAATTATAAGTAAGGTATGCTTTTTTTGTAATCACTGAGTGTAATTGAACTTTGTCATAACTTCAAATTGTTGAATTTTTCATTGCTTGAAGTTTTCAAATCAACGTTTGGATGCCTTCCTGGCAAAGATGCTTTAGCCAAGAGCAAGATGTTCAGTAAGTGAGTGGAAATTGTGATGTGTGATGTCAGGGAGGCAAGATAGAGAAATCTGGCCTTAAACGCTTTGAACACAGTCTTTGAATACATCTGGAAAATGACAACAGTACGAAACAAAAAACATCAGTGTCAGAATGAAAAATGCTGGGGAAATCATAAAAGTACTCAAAGACTGCAAAGAAGGAAGACAGGAAATGCAGTGGAGAACTGAGGGCTAATGGTAAGCAGTCTGTAAGAAAGGATAGGAGGATAATTTGCAGGACAACAGAGGGATAGGCTGTAGAGCATAGGAAACCTCATGTTAAAATGAGGAAAACCTGAGGAATTCACATGCCTACAATGTTTAGAGCTTAGTTTGAATTACCATGGACATCTTTAAACAGGAATGTAGGTCAGGAAGTCTTCAACCCTGTTCTGTTCAGGTTCTTGGTGCACAGACAAGCAAGTCCCTCTGAGCCAGACAGATGACTAGGGCTGAGCTGCAGACCAGAGGCATCACCAGAGGACTGCTCAGTACTCTAAGAATACTGTGCTGAGAAAGCAAAGGGAGCACAGGAGAAACAACTGAGCTCTTTTGAAACTGATTTCATCTCTTCCTTGTTAGACAGGCATACTTTGCTCATCTATAGCAATTCTATCCAAAGATCTCAATGCTGGTTGCAAATTTGTCTGTCTGTGCTCCCCTCAAAAAGGAGTAGTCTTGACTTTCACCTCCTGCTGATATGTAGTTTGCACCAGGAGATTCTTGCTACTCTGCAGCAACGCAGTGACCCAACTCCGTCTGGAGATGCAGCAGCCAGGGCGAGTTTATCCATGCAGTGTGTGATTTCCTAAGCTGGATGCCAGCCAAGATGACGTTGTCAGATTGCTTGCTTTCGAAAAACACTGCCATGGGGTCCACAATGATCACACAGTAAGAGGACCTCCCACCTTTGCCTCCCCTTCCCTGACTCCCTGGGTGCTAGCAGAAAACACTGAAGCCCAGCAGAACAAGGATCACTCCTCCTGTAATGACAGAGGAGAAGACATGCTGTCTCTGTCTACCCCCCCAGGTTGCCTAACTGGTGTGGCAGAAAGAGCCTCTCTGTCTGTAAATTACATCAGAGCAAGGTGTAGGGGGCTGGGGTTCATGCCATATGGCAAGTCACAGGCAGCATGGCTGTCTTCACATCCTCCTCCAAAAGGCTCTATGTTTACTTGTGCTCTGCAAGTACCTTGCATGCTACTTCTCTGTACAAATAAAATGCGTCTTACTGGGATGCTCAGGGCTTGGGGACCAGGGTTCAAACGTGTGTGTGCATGTGCCTGTGGATGGGTTGTTTTGGCATCAGATTATAGACATGCTCTGCTGCTGAGGCTATGAGGTCCCTTTAAGTGAAGCCTGAGCTCTTTTCTATGTAGCAAGAGCGACAAATAAAGCGACAATGGAGCTGGAGGGAATTGGAGAGGACCAGAGTCCTTGGCTGGCTATTCACCCTATCCACTCGTCCTCCCTCCACTTCTATGTTCCCTCTTTCTCCTACTGCCCAGCCCTCCCCCTTCCTCCGTACACATACACTCCTTTTATTCTCAGTAAGTTATTAAAAATGTAGACATCACTGGCTCCCAGGGTCAATATGTTGTTTTTAAATTTAAACATGAATTTCCATTTCATTGAGCCTTCAGGCCTAATGAGATGTGCTTTGACAGGAGCAGCTAGCTGGAAAAGGCATGATTGAGGGGCGAGCCAATAATATTAACTCACAGCAGAGTGTGCACACACAGCGTTGGAGCCACGAGCCTTGATTCGCTACTATCCGGGGCTCCGGCTACAGCAGGCAAGGATTTCTGCTGCAGGCCCTGCAGTGAAATGTCAAATGCATTTAACCATCTGTGAGCTCTGCTTACTCAGGCTGGCCCAAGTTGGACAGCCTGAATGGAGTTTCTTTCAGCTGGGATGACAGACGGGGCCAGGAGGGCTCTGGAAGTTGGGCTTGTCAGTTTAGAGGGCATCAGCTAAAACAAAGGGAAGAGCATAAAGCTTGGAAAAGGCACTGAGATGGGACTTGGAAGACGTAAGCTTCCAATGACTTACTGCATGACCTGGGCAGATCACTTCACCTTTCGAAGGGGATCAGGAAAGGGTGTTTGCATAGCCTAGTGTTAGAGGTCCCTCCTTTCCCTGTATGGTCAGTGGAGAGTGTGAAGTTCTCCTCAGGGAAAGCTTTCAGTGGACAAACTTGGTGACGTTTGCTGTGGAGAAGATGATTTGTCCAACCAAGTTTGCATAAAGCACATGTGGGAGTATCTGTCTGGATTTCACACTGGGAAGAGGCAGTAACCCCAACTGCTTGTCCACAGGGAAGACCTACTCCTTGTCAATTATAAGATGGCCTATCTCATCAACATGTTCTGAGTGATGACAAAGGACCATAGAATCCTCAGCCTGGCTGTGGCACCAAACAAGTTTCTCACTGCAAATGACATTTTCCCATATTTCTGAAAGAAGGGTCATTTAAGAATGTTCATTACAGACAGTACCTCTTACCCATCAAAAAATTGTGTTCTACTCTTCCTAAGCTGTGTAAGACCCTAGATCAGCTGTGGCAAAGCAACAAGGCATGCTTGAGAAAATGGCGAGCACCCATGCAATGTTAAGTAAGGTAGATCTGATCTTTCGAGCTTCCTGCCAGAAAAAGCATCAATTGCAAAGAGTGAGAAGAGGATCTCAAAAAGGAAGCAGGGAATTATTTGTAAGTTGTAGCCAAATAGAGATTAGTAAAAATGTTTTATCAGAGATGTGTTCGGGAGTAACTAGGTATTTGACCTGGCTAGGTTTTTATGAAAATACTTTTTTTTCCCTGAAAATAGTGATTTAATATTGATAAATTAAAAGGAGAAGGTGGAGAAGGAAGTCAAGTTTTTGGTGATAAATTTATTTTGGTTTTCAATGAAAAATTGATGTTTCCCATAGAATGAATCCAATTAAAATGCTATTTTTTCAATCTTTCTTTTTTTTTTATCTCAGTATATAGGAAAATCCATTTCCCAGCCAGACCTAATCCAGACCCCTGGTGACTGAGTCACTCAGAAGGTCTCTCTCAGGTGTGATTTGTAGGGCTTCCTGGGTTTTGTTGATCCAGAATTAAAACTGAGAAGAGTTTTTCTCATTAGATTTTATTGGGTTTGCTCCGGCTGAAATCCACAATGGCAGATGCTGATCTCTGTGTGTGTTTATAAAATATGAAAAAGAAATGCAGCATGATATTAAATGAAAAGTAAATCAGAATGATAATTAATAATAAAGGCTGCTGAATATTCTGAATCTTTGAAAAGGGTTGCTTTTTTCCCCCCTGGATCCAGTGAGCACTCACTCGTATGAATAACATTACATGCATGAGTAATCCTTTTGAACTCAATGAAACCCAAGTTAAGTATGTGCAGGAGGCCCATGCAGGATTGGGACCAGGAGCTTTAGCACTGAGTTAAGGGAAGCTGCAGTATTATGTTTGTACTGTTGCTTAATTGTAAAGTACATGTAAATAGTAAGTCTTCCCAGTTCTAGTCCGTCTGGGGTTGACTGGAAATGAATACCCTCTTGATGCCTAAACCCTTCTGGACTCATGCATTTCTGGCCTTTACAATGTGATATTTAGCTTTCAGAAAGCAAATAACAACCACTGTACATTTTTTTATACCTTTCTCTTGAGATTATTCCAAAGCACTTTTGATAACATTAACTGTTGAGACCTGACAACTCCTCTGTTGAGGACAGGCTTTCATTCACCGTTTCTCCTTCTCTCCCTCTCTGATTCTGTATATATATTTCATCTGCATGATAATATTTGGACCTTCCATAAAGCTTTGCTTGCTAGAAATGTGATTATATAAGAAGCTGAGTTTACATTTCATTTCACATCTTTTCTAGAAATAAATTTCTAACCTGTATAGTCTTAAAATTAAGGAAAAATAAATAATTTATAAAATATTTTTTTTGGAGAGAAGCAGTTCAGTGTGTCTTAATGTTTGTTTTTGAGAGTACTGGGCACTCAATTCTCATTTTACAGACAACTGAGTAGATAAAGGGGAAGTCTAATTTAGAGTATTGTGCCCAATATAACATAAATCATCAGTGTTAGAAGCAAGGCTAAGAAACCAGGAGTACCAAATCCCTTGCTTTATGTCATGGCTGACACTTGTAGTAGGAGAGACAGGAACCGCAGCAGCAGAGATGGTGTGAGGATTTGCTGCCTTAACATACAGAACATTTTCCATAAGCTGAGTTTCATGAGTCAGCATTTCAAAGAGTAATAACTTACAGTAATAAACAGGGAAAGAACACTAAGTTTGTGTCGGTAAATTTGGTTTTAAAGTGAGTGATGTACTTCGTGGTAATCAGGTACAGTTGTGATTTGAACCCTTTAAAGCCTGTGAAATATGTTCCCTGTTCAATAATTCCAGCTTTTTTTTCTTTTCCTTTCTTTTATTTTCAGGTTGTTTTTGGGGTTGTGTTTGGTTTTTTTTCTTTCCCCCTTCCCTTCCCCCTAGCTTTAGCTGTCTTTAAGGGCAGGTACCTCAGTGGGGCATTTTGCATTGCCAGTACAGAAAAAGAGAATGAGTGCATCATGGAGAGGAAGAATACAAATTTCCCCATTCAATATTGATTTTTGTGAGTTGCAGAGGGAAGCTGCTGTGGCCTCTATATGGAGGCTGTAGGTGCGGAAGAGGGGGAAAATGATAAAGCAGGTTCAAGAACAACAGTTCCATGTAAATTTTTTCCCATCCCTGTGTCTTTCTGCTCAGTGGAGTCTTGGAGCGTATTCAGGCTTTTCATGTTCACAGAGAATTGGAAGCTTAGATCTCTGACCTTTTTAAAATCCATTTTGAGTTTCATCTTTCAGAGATTTAAACAAAAGATTTCACCCTAAAGGGCCATTGTTTTACGCTTTCTGATAGAGGGGATAAGAAACACTGAGAGGAAAGAGGGCAGAAACTGAGATTATCTGAAATGGGACCTGCTGATTCTGGTGGTAATTTTGCAAGTGGTAGAGGAAGGGAGAAACCCGTAAAGGATGCAAGCTGCTGCTTTAAACTTGCAGCAAGAAATGAGGCAAGATTTGGGGTACAGACAGAACCACTGTTGGGATAATACTGCTTTCCTTACTATAGTCTACCTCAGTGTTAGACGAAAAGGATCCTCCTGATTCATCATTGCCACCATAATCAACTGCTTTTATTACTTTCATATTTAGATCCTGAAGAAATGTCTCGAATAGCAAAACCTCAAGAGCGGAACAAGTGATGTGATCCTATCACTGGGCATGGTGGGAGCCAAGACCACTCAATATCTTAACTTGAAATCTTCATTCTTGACAGTGATTTTTTTTTTTTTGCAGTCCTTTGAACTTGAACATTAGTAGGCTATGAAAAAGATGCCCCACCCCCCACCCCCCACCTTCTTTACTTTCCTTCTCTTTTATTTTTTTTCAAGTAAGTCTGTTTCTGTTTGGAGCAGATTTTGTGTTGCTTTTTGGCAAACAGACAAGATTTAACTCTTCACACCCCTTCTTTTCCCCACTGACCCACCCAAATATCGACCCACTCAAAGAATTAAAAATGGAAATACACTGATAGAGAATGCTCTGCAGTTGGGAACATTGGAAGGGGATGTGTCCTTTCCCTGCCCACTCTAGACAGACCTTCATGATAAGGAAATGCGCTATCATTGGAGTTTCATCTCTGCTCTCCCTCTTCAGTAGGAAATGTCAGTGGGTGTAGAGAGAGGAGATACTGGCACACCAGACGCATAAGCGGGAGGAAGGATTTGCTCCTCAGTGAGGCTGTGTGTGAAGGACTCACCCTAGACTGCAGAAAAGGTGAGAGCTCTGCTCCCTCTTGCTCTTGCTTGCCCAGCTGCAGTAGCCTGTAACAGATGTGAGTGCATTCAGTAAACACTCAGGCTGTCTCCAATTGGAGTGGTCTTGTGGGAAGAATGGAGTGAGGCAGACCTTCATTTTGCTTGGATTTGGACAATGGTTTTGGTCTTGTTTCCAAATAAAATACGGATTATCCAGTCACACAGTCCACCCACATCTGTTTGTTCACCTGCTTCTGTGCTACACATATTTCCGTCTACACTCCCCCTTGATATTTTTGAACTTATCAATTGGTTTTAATCACATTTTTAAAAACCCTGAAAGTTTTGATGATAATTGCGATTCCACTAGTTGTGCAAAAACTGGCAGAGAAAAGAGATACAAATGCATTTCCCTGCTGAGGAGATGGTGGGCAGAGTTCAGCCAGGGCAGCAGCTGTCCAGTCTGCGCCCACGTCCCAGCCAATGCAACTGGCATGCACAGTACCCTGTGTTAGCTACAGAGTTCACAGTCTTTTGGACATAGTGGAATTTATGGAAGAGGCTGGATTATTGAGATGGGAGAGCATGGGAGGCCTAAAATAAAAGTCTGTGGCAAGCCAAGCTTCATTAGTTTAGCTTTGTACTTTGCGAAAGCAATTATTATTTCCAAAGCTTTCACAGTGTATGGAAGATGTGCTACTTAGGTTAGAAAAATGCCATGTCCCTGAAAAATACCGGCATCATTGAAAGACCCAGGATATATAGAGTCAGCCCTGAGTGCTTTGAGGCAAACACAGGAAGAGTTAGCTAGGCTCCAGCAAAGCACAAATTTGGGATAGCTTGGAGTAGACACATTAAGATCTAAATATAAGATGGAAGTTGCTCTATTGAAAAGAAGAAATCATCCCCAAGCAATAATCAAAATGTGCTACTAGTTGTTGCAGGACATCATGAAGATCAAAAAGTATTCCTGGAGTGGGAGGTTTAAATAAATAAATAAGTGTACTGGGGAAATTCATACTAGGCAAACTTCCAGAGAAGGAATCTATGGTGACTCTCAGATACAATTACCCAGATAACCTATTTCTGAGAAATTTCCATAATGGTTGATATCCAGAGGATAAGAGGTTCTGGCTAGGAGAGATTGACTTGTGCTCTTTCTTATCCTTCATCCATAAACATCTCCTGATTACTGTCTGAAATACGTACTGGGCTTGAGGCATCGTTGGGTCTAGCACTACTGTTTTCATTATTTCATCCTCATTTGTTGGGTATTCTGAGTGCTACTAAGGCAAGGAGTAAAGCTTGAATGAGGATTCATTGGGAAGGAGCCATGGACAGATTGACAAAGCTGCTGTGGGATGAGGAACTGATAATTGTAGCAGATTTATGATGACCTTTATAAATGAACATTGGAACCTTGAATTCAAGGGAGAAGCTATTAACCCTTTTGCAGAGATTAAAAATAATGTCATAGGGTATTTTGAAGTATGCAAAAATTTCCTCCTGGTGACATACTTTCCTTTGGGTCTGATTTAAAAAGTTGTGCATTCTCCCAGGGGCTAAGCTTCAAATAATAGAGAAGCGTGCAGGGAAAGAAGCTTCTTTCACACTTCATAAAAGCAGGACAGCTTTCCACCAGGGAGCTAGCAAGCAGGGTCCCTGCAGGACCTGCAAAGGTGTGTTTAAAACAAAAGTAAGGCAGGTTAAGACAAAACTGCAATGATTAGATCCAAGGGGCCAAGTATTCCCTGTGTATAATAATCTGATAATCAGTGGAGTTTCACTGATTTATTCTGTCTGTGTTTCCACCCAGTCTTTTCTTTGTGAAATCAAGAAAAAATTGGTAGTAAGGTATTCTCACATCATGAAATATTTCAGCACTGTGAAGCTATCTGAAAATCTCAAAGTATTTGGAAAATATGGAGCATTTTGCTTAAGAATGGCAAAAATATGCAACTTGATGAGAACAGTAGATTTCAGTAGGGTTTGATGGAAATTGTAGTCTTCATTGTACTGAGGCTGCTAAGATTTTGGGGAGAGAGCGGAAATTGTTACTTCTCTACTGTGTGAATGGGGAAACTGAAGCAAGAAAATTTGAAAGGACCTCCTGGAAGAAGTCTATGGCAAACTTCTGAGCTTGCTTTTTTTTAAAAAAAAAAAAGTCTTTCCTGTGTTTAGAATCCCTCTATTAGCATTGTGGCTAAAAATAGTTTTCTTTCCAAATTCAGAATGAAATTTTGAGAACAACACAGTGGGAGTGACTTACCACTTGCTACACACAGTGATGAGGAGCTACCAAGTAACTGATCAGTGGCATCCTGAGAGACTTTGCATCACTCAAAGGAAAGATTCTGCCCATTGTGTTGCCTTTGTTCAGGACGGTGGTCGCAGTTCCTGTAAGCTTTGAAGTGATGCCTCCCTTGAAATCCGATGGTCCCAGCCCATAGCTTTTCCAGGTACCAAAGTCAGGATGACTTTTGTTCCTGTGGTGCAGCATACTTTATCCTTCCCTTCAGAACAGCGTTGGTGTGAAAAGTGTGGATGTTGCCTGGACAAGATGAAGGAACAATGATAAACCCTGTACCAGACAGCATGGGTTGTATCACCTGATATGAACAGGTTTTCCTTCTTTCTAGGATAGATAGGTATACCTCCTATGAGGTTCTGTGTTGGTCAGGTGTCTGATAGGAAGAATAGAAGCTGGCTTATCTCCATTGCCCTCCTTCTGAGCAACAACTTCTGCTTGACTGCAACAGGCCTAGTGTTCTGTCTGGTTTCAGCATCCAGGGCACAAAAAGTGCATTCTGCCCTTGCAAGCAGGAGCAGGAGATTATTTTCCCCATTAAGGTTCTGGAGTCTGGATAACTGCTTTACCATGGGATGGCAAATCAATCAGCAGGCTATCTTTTCTTCCACAGCTGCCCACGGAGGCGGTGGGGGAAGAGGAGAGAACAGTAGAGAGTAACCCTCTTCCAGCTCCCTGTCCTTTCCTTGCTTTCCCCAGGTACCACCTGAAGCACCTCAGTGTAGCTGCTGGGACATGTACAGAGGGACAGCAAGGGGTCCAGGCATAGAGGGAGCTGCCCAGAGCTCCCCCAGAGCATGTCAGAGGAACCACACCTTTTCTTGTCCCAGTCTTAGATTCGAATACAGCTTGTCCATGACAAGCGGGATGATCCAGCAAGGCTGTGGTGCTGGGGAAGAAGGGGTTTTGGCAACAGTACTTTTTCTGGGGTTAAAGTGAAAAGCAAGCTGGCAGTGTGGGACAGAGGAGTTTGAAACAGGAGCTTATCATGAACACAAAATGAAACCAGATGACAGTTACTTTTATCTATTTGTCTTCATTTCAGTGGATTCCCCCTTCACCCACGCCCACCCTCCTCCCATGCCTTTCCTTTGGGTGAATAGCAGTTTTTGAACAATCTGTTAGTAGTTGCCAGCTCAGCTCCTTTGCTTTTGAGCTGTATTTATCACTCGCTTCCTGATTTCTTACAAAAGAGTTCTGCTGCCTTTGAGTTTTACAGAGGGCTTTCTCTTTTCTGCAAGAAAAGGAAGAAGAAACACAGGGAAGATGTTTGCTCAAAATCTGGAAGAAGAAAGAGCTTCCCCTCACCTTGTTGCTCTGACTGACCTTTTTCCCAGCTCTCACTCAAATTAAAAATATTTTTTTCCATCTGTCCATCCCTTTTTGCTCTATTTGTCAGCTTTACATCACAGATAATTGTTATCGAGAAAATCCTAGTACAGTGCACTAGTCGAAAGGGATCTTGAA
>NW_009618106.1:66013-114092 GCF_000690535.1 Cariama cristata | reverse complement strand
GTTTGTTAAGTTGCAATGCAGGAGCAGACATATTTAATTGATGAATAGTTAGAATTCAGCAGTTTGTGAGTGGATCCATCAGAAGATTTGGATTTCCAAATGGCTGCTGCTGGTGCTGAGCTATCTTTAAGAAGGACTAGCTTCAGTCACCTCAGCTGCCACCTCAGGAATGTCTTGCGCAGACCCACAGTCTCTCTGGCTCAGGCTAGTAGATATTAACCCAATTACTCTGAGTTTTATTTCCAAATCATGCCATTGGTCTGCCCTGAGAGTATAGGGCATTGCCCACTGGTGGTGCAAGCCCTGGGAATCAAGAGAGCACAGTGCACAATGGGCTGCTCCACTGGCTGTTGCAGTATGGAGGCTTTTATTCACCACGACACAAATGTTGGAGCAGCAGTTCCCAAATGACAGTTTTTGGGACTGCAGTTAAAGAGGACATTAGTGGGAAATGTGTGGGAACTTCTGATCTATAGAGTAGCGTGAGCTGTGAGTGTAAGTCCATGATGATACCCTGGGAGAGGGCAGAAACATACAGACCCCAAAAGGGCCCTGGCCATCCCTATCAGTAGGAAATTTAACCCAGCTGCAGAAATAAACCCTCTCCTTGTTCTGTGGCATGTGTTTCTGAATGCATCTCTACCCCTACAAAGTCTCCATCTGGGCCAAGGATGAAGAGAGACAGGGAAGCACAGGTCATGAATTTCCTTTCACTCTACCTTCTCTAATACATGTCATTTACCTCCCAAAAATTCTATGGAGGGAAGACCTGGCTTTTTAGGTGCATAAAAGCTGAGTCCCAAAGATGGTAAATGACTTAATATTACCACACAGTGACTGAGATATGAAAAGAACCCAGGTGTCCTGACTTCCCCCAACTTTTCATGCTTTTCACTCTCTTCTCTCCATTTCTGCAAAGTGGCTGTGCACTAAAGTGCATGGGAACTGCCACGCTTTATACTCACTGAATCCAGCTTTTAAATTTGAGCCTGCATGGTAGACCTTCCTCTTGAGTCCCTGCAATTTACAGTCCCTCCTCTCCACATTTAATTGTGTTTGTAAATAACCAGTATATCTTTTGGTGGAAAAATAAAAGTGCAAAGGATCTGTTAGAGGATAGATTTGTAAACTAAATCTTTCTTCTGCAAGAAAGGGATAGAGTGGAAGAGTCCTTTGATGTTTTATTTCCTGCACAATTAAAAAGCTCTCATACTGCTTTAAATAAAACTCTAGTAACCATAGTAAGCTGGCATCATGCAGAAATCACTGGTTTTCAGGCTGAACAAAACTGTCCTTTTGTACACTTCTGCAATTTTTTTGGCACTGAGCCGAATCAGAGTTTTAGTGTGTGTGGGGTGACAGCTGGCTGTTTACTCTGTGCCTTGCCTCTACAGCACCCAACACAGAGATTTTCTGATTTGAAAGGAATATTTTGAGGACATTGCAATGGTAAAAATATACAATTATGTGTTGGGTGGTAGGTCATTACTGTGCTGACTGTATTTGTTCTTTAAGCAGCCGGAGAGAAGCCGGTATATCCCAATAGCTAAGAAAGGATTTGCACGCCTGGCTGGGGATCTCAGTGCTTTATCTGCTCTAGTGAACCAAGCCTCCAACTCCCTAAAATGCAGAGAAATACAGTCATTCAGGACCTTTTCCTTTGTCACAGAGTTGCATGGTCCTGGACCAAAAAGGAATTTAAGGAGAGAAGGGAGGAACAGAGCCTACGTCCAGTTGTTCCCTAAGATAGCATGTTCATTAGTTCCTATTCCAAATACTAGATCACCTTTTTTTAATTGAATCAGATATTAATAAAAATACTATGTTCTCTGTTACATTAGTGTTTTCAGATTTTTGTTATAAACATAGAAAACACTTTTTTTTTCCAGCGGCTTTTTTTGTGGCTGAAAACAGAAGAAAAGTAATTTGGGGGGGAAAAAAAAATCCATGAATGGTATAAGGCTAGGATATCCATATTTTCACATGAAGTTTCAGAGCACCATTTCCTGTCAGCTGAATATCATGATGGAGGAACCAACCCTGTGGGCTATGGAAGGATCCTTGCACTGTGTTAGTAGCAAGTTTGTGATACACATAGCGGAAAGTGTCTCATCACATTTTTTCCACTTTGGCATCTTCTCACCGGTAAGATGTGGGCAAATTGGAGGGAGTTCAGACAAGAGCTACAAAAATGATGAAGGGTCTGTGAAGAGTTGACTTACGAGGAGAGATTAAAAGAACCTAATATGTGTAGCTTGGCTAAGGGATGACTGAGGAGAGGGGGAGGAAGGGAACACGATATTTATCTCCATATATTTGCAAGGATGTAAATTCCAAGGCAAGAGATGAACTGCTTATGATGGTACAAAGGGAGATTTACTAGAAGTTGTAGTGTGAAATTAAGCAAAGGAAATTTTCAGCTGAATGTTAGGAGAATTTTGTTAAGGGTAAGATAACGATGACAAGTATTTATATAGCATTTTGATAGTGAGAAGGGGCAAATGGTGGCAAGGTGATTCCTGCATCCAATGTTACTAGGCAATGGGGAAGGATTTCTTTCTACCCTGTCTTACTCTTTGAGCAAAGGCTTAGTTCAGAGAAAGGAAAGTTCTACCACCAATATGTGAGGTAGAAATCGGCAAAAATATTTGTCTAAGCGTAACTGGCTTTGGTACTCTTAGCAGTAGCTTGGTTAGACCTTGACCGTGTTTCCTGGTCAAGTGTTGAATAAGCCAGTTACTGGTCATCTATTGCTGTCATTTCTAAAGACAAACAGATTGGTAGAACTTTTATGTAGGCAGCTGAAGCACAAGATACGTCTGTCTTCTTGTGGAAGGAGTTTATTTTCAGAATAACATTCGAATACTTGCCATTTAGTTGGTAAATAAAATGAAGCCAGCATCTCTGCTTTCCAACCTGGGGTCAATTCACTACGCAGCTCTATATTAGTGCTCACTGAACTTAACAGGAATTTTCCACCACCAGCCCAAGGAAAGACATCTTCTTAGTAAGATGGTGGAAAGCCAGTAGTTGAGGACCTGGGGGCCTGAGAAGAGAATGCCACTATTCTGGTGAGAATACTAGAATGTGCTTTGCAAGGGACAATCCCATACAAGTCTGGTAGGAGTACATAGGATGGGAAGCACTGTGTCTTCTGTCTCTCATATCAGTTCCAGTGACCCTCATGTGATGCCCACCAAAGCCACACTGGAGTCTTTCAAGTAGTATGGGGAATCTCAAAGATCTTCTGATCTTTATACACTTTACCAAAGAAATGTTTCACGTATCTCAAGATGAAAGCAGGGTGGATTTCTCTGGATTATTTTTTTTTTAATGCAGTGTTCAGTGTCTGGGACAAAACAAAAAAAGTATTGTCAGATGAGTAAATGCAAATTTAATGAGCGCTTAAAAAAAATCCCTTCAAATCAATGCAAAAATATTCCACCGTGGAGTCATTTTGATTAAAAAAAAAAAAAGGGAGAGGGAGGAGGAGGTTGCCTGAAATAAGCAAAATTTCAAGCTAATGGGAATCTCATTCATTATTTAATCCACTCCTTATCTGAAATGTACAAAAAATGGAATCTAATATGGCGTATGTATGTTGTTGTCTTAGCGAAAAGACAGGGGCAAAGGCCTGCAATTTCACTTAATATATTAAATCCTACTGCAGGCTTTGAGCCAGATTAATAACTCTAGTGAGCTAGAAAATCCCAATATATATTTTTTCTAGCTCCATGCATGATGCGGGTTGATTCATAAGCAGCTCTACCGCTGGGCTTTATTAAATACAAATAAAATATCTTTTCTGTTGCAAAAGCCCACAAGGTGACAGAAAGAGGAGAAGCAACTGTCCTTGCTAGTTAAAATGTATTTTCTTTGGCTTCCTCCTCCTTACCTCAGCCCCCAAGTCCCAGATCCCTAGAATATTTATACAGTCATAACCCTGTGTATAGAATCCAGGGGGATAGACTGAAAGGAAAGAATTTGTTCCCGATCACTGGGGCATGCTTGTGAAAAAGACCCTGCAGTATTCCTACCCTCAAGTGGACACGACTCAATTTTATGCCCGCTCAGTAGAAGAGTTTCAGCAGCCCAGCGTGCTCCCTTGCAGTCTGGGACAGCTGGTTTGTGGCTGATTTAAGAGTGCTACCGAACGACTCGCTGGCAGCTCTGCCACAAACCTGGGCTGGTGCTTTGTTTGCCAGGCAGCGTGTTTGAACCCCAGGCTTGGAAAGCAAGAATGGTGTCAGGGAACTCAAAATCACCAGGCTGGTTTAAAAATCGAGAGATTGAAACTGGAAAGTACAGGAGAAACACCCTATCTATTTTTAAGGTTGCTTTGCAAGCCTTTCCTTGTACACTCAGTGACAGTAAGACAAAGGATTTAGGAGAAAAAAGAAAATCAAAATTACACAGACAGCATAGTCCTGCCTATAAATTGCAGCACCAGTTTGGGAAATCAATCCTGTTTCGGACAACACTGAAACACATGCTGCATGCATAGCTAAAGATATGCTTAAATATTGTCCTGAAGAGAGAAGGATCTACTCACATACTTACCATATTTTCCTAAATCTGGGCCTCTGAGTGCACAATATTCAAGGCCAAGTTCTTGGGGTCCGTAAAGGAGTAAGTGGACAGGGCTTCCCAGAGTGTCAAATTAGATCCCACTGAAACCTATTGCTTCAATATCTTAGAAGCTATAGAAAACATGAAAATACCTTGAGTTTAACAGTGGTATTCCTGCATGGGACACCAGCAAGAATCTGGGAACACCAGACTTTTTCGTACAGGTAGATCTGCTGAGGTAGATTACAGTACAAACGTGTAGGAAGTGGATCCTGCTCTGGAGAGGTTAGGATCAAAGTAGGAAAGTGAAGTAGTGGAGAAAGGTATTATCTGTTTTACAGTAGGCAGAGCTGGCCTGATATAGAGCAAGGGAGAGGATACCAGTTAAAGCACTCTGGGGAGAGATGGTGCCTTCTTAAGGTCAGATTTAAGCCATCACTTGATTTTTCTAAAGCAAACAGAAGAATTATATCTTATTTAATTTATTCCTCTGGAGAAAATGGAGCTTTAAGTGTACTGGAACAGGATAAAATAACCTCCCCGATGTAATTTCCCAACAGTTGTTTTTATTTTTTTTGGTTTTGTTTTGTTTTTAAATCATAGATGACCAGAGAGGAGTTTTTTGGTTTAGTTAAAGGAAGAGAAAAAATGGAGACTTAGGCTAGTGCTGCAGGTTATCAGAATCTTGCAGTAAAATAAGTAAGTAGTGGGTTTTATTGCTGTTGGGGTTTTTTAGGGGGAAAAATACATGTAAGGTTATTTTTAAATCCACATTAGCAACTTGATGGAATTTTCCACTTGCTCCTGGTACAGACCCAAAGATTCCAGTCCCAACCACGCTGAGCTGATGGAAGTGGCATCCAAAGGGATGAAGGACAAGGGCATGGCACAGGAGGAGGGATAGTTTTCTGTCTCTCTACAAGGTGTGTGTTATGCTTCTGTTTGGGGGCTCCCCGTGAAACTGCTCTGGTGTCACTGCAGCATCTCTGCTGTGCTGTGAGCAACAAGTGAGGAGTGGATAACCTGAAGGTGTTTGAGGCTGACATGGGCTACTCCAGTCCTACTCCATAGTTGGGCCAGTCCTTGGGATTGTGGTTGTTGTTGTTTTATTATAGTGTGCATTGACACTAGAGGGGGAGGTCCTATTTGAAGATAAAAGACCTAAAGCACTTACTGCTTACCACATGCAAAATGAAAAGATAGTCCTTGATCCGAACTGCTCGGAGATGTGAACGCCTGAGAGAGGCCACAGCAAACAGATGGAGGAAGAGCAAGGTGATATAGAGCGGATTATGATTTGGTTGGGAAGTTGCAGTGATAGCATACCAGCTGCCTCGTGGGTGTTGAGTGGTTTGGAGGTGTCACTGCAAAGGTGAGTTTCAAGGAGGGATGGCGAGGCGGACTCTGATGTTGGCAGGACTTTCACATCCCTGGTACACAAAGGTCTCTGGACAGTAGAAACAGCTGACATAGCTTTGGGGTTAAGCCAACACTATCATGCTGTTAGGATGTTTATCTGAACCAACTGCCGCAAAAGACTCTCCCATGCCTACCTCAGTGTTAAGGACTCAGATGCTTTTGAGGACAGAAGGCGTCATTTCTTCTGACCTTTTGGATGTAATAGAGGCCATGGGATTAAAGTGATTCCTGTACCAGGCCCCTGTCACTTGGGCTGAATCACAGCATCCCTCTCAGGAAAGCATGCAAGCCTAATAAAGAGCCTTCAAGGGAGATAGTGTTTCACTTTTACAGGGCCTGTGTACGTGGTTCCGCAGCATGTGAAATATACTTTAGTATATATTCTTGTATTGTTTTTTGATTGTTAAATGGGTATAAGGGCCTTTCTGAAAAGCTCAGGGTTTTTGAGCACAATCATGTGTACTGCAGAGGCAGCAACTGAAGGCTAATTTGAAAAATTCACGCTGGACACTGGGCTGAGATGTGCCCTTTAAGTGGTGGTCAGTGACCCAGGAAGAATTTCCTGAGTGCAGGAGCACCTCAACGGAATTGTTTTGTGTCTGCAAGTGAATGGCTAAGCAGTTTAAATGGAAATAGTACTAAGGGTATATTGCTTTCCTTTGGCTTGCATTTAAAGTGCTTATCCTGTGCTTCAGACATTCATGATTTTACACAAACTTAAGTTCAGCAGAAGCATTTCCAAACTTTAAAACAAAAAAGTCAGTAAAATTCCAAATCTTTATTTTAATTTATGTTTTTGTCATCTTTACACTCCAAATACCATGTTACCTCTTCCTTTTTCATTTCCCTCATGTAGTCCTCTGCATTCAAAGGGTCCACAGATGTTAAAACTGACTGGGAGCATAAGCAATGAGATTTTAGCTAAAGTAATAGAATTCAGGAGTTGGGTTTTGTCTGTGCCACAGAGTTACTTTAGGAGCTGTGAGTGAGACATGAGAACTTTATGAAAAGGACGAGTTAGAGAGAGGGGTGGTATTTGGTTTCACAAGTGCATTATCTATCTTGTCTAGCTACATGTTAGTGAATGGGAGGGAATATGTTTTCTTCTGGGAACAGTGTTGAACACACCAGACTCCTGATCATTTTTAGATACTCTAAACGGAACTAGAAAATAAAAAATAACTATAAATTATAGGAAAGTTTAAATTATCCCCAGAAATGATGGATTTAACTGAGCCTGGTGGTGTTGTCAACATTCTTCTGAACTTCCCCCATCTATTACAACCCCTTTTCTCTGTTGAGATCATGTCTGTCTAGTTTGTAAGCTCTGAGTGTACCGTCCAAAACCACACTGTTTCAGGCACTGTTAAGAAATTGTGCTGGGTTTAGGACAGAAAATTGATTAGTCTGTTTTCTCTGTTCCAACCTGAGAGGAGAGTCAAGCAGTGAATAGTGTTAATGCTGAGAAGTGAATTAGATTTCTAACACTGTTTCTGCTTTAATAGTTTTTTCCATTCGCTAATAGCCCAGATAATAGCAACTGCCCTTCAATAACATGTGTTGTTTTGTTTGTATCTTTCTTCTGACAGCATCTTTTTAAAACAACATGTTACAGCTCATTCATGAAATAGTTATCCATTCTGTGCTTGTTTGTTTCTTCAGGCAAGCTAAGTATGTCCTTGTTAACACTGGCTGTCAGGCATTGTGTACCTGCAGGCTGTGGTTAGCTCCCTCCTTTTAAGGGTCTCTCAGTCAATTAAAATTGTAGATACAAATATCAGGTGCTTTGGAACAGGGCTTTCATATCCAAATGCTGATTTCACACTTTGTTGGAAAGTAGAGCTGTACGGGACTGGGGGTGACGGCTGCTCTTTCTGTGTGCTGGCTGAGCTGTAGGCAGGAGCAGGAGTGTCCCTTGAACACCAAGGATGATGAGCCAGATTGGAGTCTGAGCTCTACAAGAAGGACTATTTTGGTAACACCTTTTCCAAAGCTGCTATCTTACTAATCTCATAAATTCCTCCATAAGCCTTCTTTGACCCTCTATGCTGGTCTTTTTAGTTCTACTTTTCTTATCTCCTTATTGCTGTATCTAAACACTTTCCAATAGTGTCCTAACCAGCCGGGCTTTTACGTCACCTGTAGCTAATTTTCTTTATCACCACCACCCCAGCAGAGTGAGTGGGGTAGTGTTTTGATAGAGTTTCTTCTGTTTCTGCCTTTGCAATCCATACACTGCTCCATGCAAGCATATGAGGGAGCAGGTTAAATTGGCTACAAGAAATTAGTGTGTCCAGAATGCTCCTTTGTTCCTGTGTTTGCTCCAAAATACTGTCTTGTAAATTATGGTTCCCTGTTAAGTTATACATATGGACAAAAAAAAATCTGTAGGACTTTCAGAGCTGATCAAATACAGCCCACAACGTACAGCATTAGGTGCCTTCTACATGCATAGTCTGTACCTTTGAAGTGTTTTCCATGTGTCCTTTGATAATTAAGTGACAATCTGTGATTTTGGATTGCCTAGCAAATTCCTTTTTTTTTTTCATTCTACCAGTCTTCCCAGCCCATCCCATCAGTCTGTTTTATCCAAGCATTTCAATGCCTAAATTATTAGCAAACTAGGACAGAGATCATTTACTTTGGGATGTCTATTCTGTACTTTTCCCAAGTATTTAATCTTAGATTGGTTACTGTAAAACTACAGTAATTTGTAATTGCAATTACTGAGTGGTGACAGTTAAATGGTATGTAATAAGAGCCTTGTAGCTACATACTGAGTTTTATCCTAGTTTATCACTGACATTTTATTCAAAGAATAAATCTCATGAAGTTTTAGTTTTGTAGATATAGTCAGCTAGACCAGAAACGTTTGCAGAGGAGTGCTACTCAGTTGTTTCTGACATGGTATCCTTGGCAAAATACGTGTTTAATTATAATATGTTCTTTTAATGTATTTGGGTAGTTCAAACACCTATGAACTTTTTTTTGGTAACTGCTCTTATTAATTTAAGACAAGTGAATGTAACTTGGAATCGTTACTTATTTGGATCTCAGAATATCAATCTAGTTCTTTTGTTAAATGAAATATCCTAGTTTGAATTTGTATCTTTAAAAAAGAAACTGATGAAGTTGACTTGGCATAATTATTTGATTACTGTGTCCTCAAATCCATTTGAATAGCCAAATTCCTTGTTCTGTGACAGTGTGCAAAGCCTGTACCTAATCTCTGGGTGACAGAACTTACAGTTGTCTAGGTGGAAAAGATCCCTTGCCACATATCCCTGGGGAAACACTCCTCTCCCCTTTGCTGTAATGACAGTTGTGGTTGTTCGGCATTTTGTAAGACTGGCTTACACTCCCAGTGCACACAATTCTCACTTAACAGATGCTTTGACTTTCTGGTACTTTTACCCTTTTCAGGTCCGTACCTCTTCCTTTGATTGAAACTTTTCTGTGTTGGGAAGCAAAGACTGCTGCTGCGGGGATGCCTGCTTCCCCCATCCCCAGGCAAGCCATCCCTTCCATGTTCTGCAGGGAAATGAATAGACCTTGGCAAGGAGATGAGCATGGGAAAAAGTTTCTGGAGTGCAAGCGGGATGTTTGATAAATTACTAGCAAGCATATTATTTGTTGTACTGTGATTGTGATTAGTCTAGACATCACCCGGGCTTCTTTTGAGGTTATTTCCCTGAGATTAAGCAAAGCATAATAGTGTGATGGAGTTGAAGTTTTTTTTAGAACATTCATTAAACTTTTCTGTATTTATCTCACTCTTCTTGCAAGACAATTTCTTTTAAAGCCAAAGCCAGATACTTGAATGAAAAATGACCCATCTCCTTAGCTCTCCTATCCACCACATTTCATGAAAATTGACCTCTCCATTAGATCAGCTGATCAGTGGAGCATAACCCAGGTTTAATGGCCGTCAAAGAGAAAACCAATTTAGTTTCAGCTGCTTTGACAGGAGTGCATCTGCAGGACTTTGAGCAGACCGATCAGATGGGGTTTTTTCTGGTTGTTGTGCCAAGTCTTTGCTAAACTTCAAGTAATGATCTCTCACAACTGTCCTTTTACTACAGGTGCTTTATGCTAAAAATAAGTTACTAGGTGTTTCATAGGAGGTGCTGTCAAAGCCTAGACTTATGTGTATGCATGAGGACTATCATGTCACCCTCTTGTGGTACAGATAAGGGATCTATCCTTTCTTCAACCTGCTGAAAGCCTTGCATTTCTTTTCAAGTGCCAAAGAGGCACCATGGACTGAAATATATCAACTTTCTCACACTGTTGTCTTCTGGATATATAATCCATTTCCATCGCAGAGTGAGTTCCAGACTTAAATGAGATGTTTCATATCCAGTAATTTTTTTTAGCTAGCTCTATGTGGTTCTGCTTCTTTCTGAAATTGATCTTTGCTAATGGGATCCAGTCTTGACTGTATGCAAGAGCTGCGGTTATATGTTAGGGGGGGTGGTTGGTTTCTTCTTCAGTAGAGGAAAGTTAAATACTTAGACGTGGATCCAAGAAGGTTTGGGAACCTCCAGACTGATATGATATGGATAGATCAAGCTATTAAGGATTGCATTTTCCTGTGGGGTTTTTGTCAGCATTCCTCATGAGTCATCTGAATATACCCTAACCTATGCCAGTGTAAGGTTTCAGTGCAAAGTATTTGTTAATTCACATTAACCTCAATTCATAAGAGCTCCTGGTTGGTTTTTTTTTTTTTTCTGCTTTGTTCCTTATACTGTTGCATCTCTTTCAAACTTCCAGATGTATTCTGCAACTTCTGTGGCTTTGGGACAGGGTGCGTGTTAAACAAAAACTAATAAATTGTTATAATTCATTTGGGACCTAGCATAAACATGTTCCCCCTTCTCATTCCAGGACTATTTATGTCTCTCCAGACTCTGATCTAGTGGAACTCATTGCCATATGAGTACAGTCAATGAAAATAATTTTTATAAGCTTTAAACACAGAAAAGAAGAGAAAAATGCATGGAGAAACTAGTAAATAAAAGAAGGAAATATTTCAAGACAGAGTAATGCGAAGCTTCCAAATGCGTGACTTAAACCAACCTTTTAATAATTAGGCATTAGGAAGAAAGTTTCCATGGGAACATATTATCTCATCAGTCTCTACTTCAGTGTTCCTTGTGTCCTCAATTGAAACAGCTGGAACTAGCTAAATTATGCCATTTTGTTTGTTTTCCATTGTATGAAACTTTTTTCTGTGTGTGTTTCAACTGCAGCACCAAAAAGTCAGTCTCTCTCTCCTCCTCCTTCTTTCTTGGCCCAATGAATGTTTAATTATTTATACAAGTGGAATATCTCCAAGAGAAGAGCGGGAGAGAAAGAGGGAGAGAGTAAAATGGAGAGAAATCATTTTAGCTTTGCTAGTGTGGAGTTGATCCCAGTCTTGAAATAAATATCAGCCTTTTTGGACTTGATTATTTACCAGTTAGGAAAGAAAAAAAAAAAAAAACAAGAAGAGAAAAATCATGAACCTCTGATAAATAATTCAGGCTCCTCCATCTGTGAAAATGTTGGATTTGGCCTAATTTTCTTTATAAACAAAGACCATCATCTGCTCCAGAAAATAAAATCTGCAGAGTTTAGGTTCTGAAGGGGCATTTTTTCCCTGCCAAGATCTGATATATTTTTCCCTGCACGCAATTAAAAAGCCAAACCAGGAAATTATAACAGAAAATCAGGCAAGCTATCTTTTGTCCCTGTTTCTGGTAAAATGTCAGCCTCTTAGGGCTATGTTGTTGAAACACAGGTCGACAAGAAAGGAGTTGTTGAGCTTTGCCAAGTTCTTCTATTCAGTGCCTCAGTCCTTTTGGCAGCAAATGTTGGATACCTGATACTGACCTGGGAAGGAGACTCCATCATCAAGGGTTGTGATGGAGCTTGAAGAAGGACAAGAAGTAACTCCAGTTTGGTCTGTATCCTGTGTTGCACAAAATGGACATCTCTTTCAAATTTAAAAGTTTTGGCAATTCCACCCCTCCCTGGGGATTCTGTCTTCAGAACTCTAGAGAGGTGCCTGGATGCAAGTATATGTTATAATTTGCAGGTCACCTGAAATTCATTAAGTCATAGAGAGTAGCTGCAGCCCTGAGCAGTTTCTGGGACAGAGGTTTCAGGTGGTAAAGGGCTGAGGGTTAGGACAGCCTGAGGTTCAGGTGAAATGAGACCTCACCATAGGTCAGTCTATGACCATGAAATGGCTAAAATCTCATCTTCTGTCTTCTGTGTCTGAAGTAGAAGTGAGAGGGCAATGGCATGCAGCTGACTTCTCAAGGTTTTAAGAGATTTATATGCTCAAGGGTGGTTAAATGCCAGCGGAAAGGCCTGTGGGAAGCTAAGGTGGGAATAGAAGGAAGGTGTGCCGGGCTGCTGACCTTGTTACATAGTCTAGGAAGTAGTGTTCAGACATAAATTTATAGACTTTGGAAGGATAGGAAAGTTGCAAGGAAGGGAAGCTTGATCTACAACTTATCAAAAAGCAGCAGCACAAAATGGTTGAGGGAACTCTGAGAGACTTTGGGTAGAAAATGTAGTGTGATGGTGGTAAGAACATCAGACCTATGGAAGATGCTTCTTTGCATGTGGCTTGTTCCTGTGATTTCACAGAGGTTCAGGAAAACAAAGCAAAACCAAAACCCAAACAAGTCAAATTGGATGACAGCTTGTTTGGCAGTTATTATATTCATATATGTGTGAAATTTCTGATGGGAACTTCTCAGGGAGAGTTTGTGGTTAAATTATCATAATTTCTCTCCTAAAACTCTAAAAATGTTAATGAGGGTTGGTGCAAAAACTTGTAACTTTAAAATTAGATTAGTCCAATAGAAATGTCCTGAAAATAAGGTCGCTCTGAAAACCAAACTCAAAAGCTCATGAGAGCAGAATGACAGTTTTCCTTCAACAGTTAGTGAACTCAGCTTTGCAACATCTGAATCACATCCAGCTCTCTAGCTCTACCAGACAGGTGGGATACATATCTGCCTGCCACACATACATATTTCTACTCAATAGTAAACACAAAAGACATAGAGAAAGAATCTATCATAAAGTGTTAAGGAAAAAAAGAAACAAAACTGAAACAACAGGCTTTAGTGTTTCTCTTCTGGATTCAAATTAAAAAAATAGCCACATTATGAGATGAAATTAAATAGATGTGGATTCTTAAGAGTATATCTAGCTTGCTGGATGCTGCTCACAAGGCTGTGCTGAGCTGTGACATTACTTTGGAGAAAAAGAAAAAATTCATATTACTATTTCTTATATGCTTTTGATGCCTTTATGAATTGACCTGCCCAGTACAGGGAGGACAAAAGCTGTGATGTCCAAAGGCCAGGCAGAGTTTCCCAGGCCGCTGTGGTCAGATGGAGTAAAGTGGTTGTGACGAAGCACCAGGGTGCTGGAAGATGTGTGCATGTCATGAGGCTCACCCAGAGGAGCAACGTCAGGGCTGATACGGATAAAGTGAAGCCAAGAAGTGGAGATAGGGAAGGACAAGCAGGATTTGGTGTAGTTCAGCCAGACCTGCAGTTTCGACAGCTCTCCCTAGCCAGCAGGTTAGCCTCTGCACTCCCCTCCTGCTCCGTGGAGGGGTGGTGAGCGCTGTCTGGAGCTGTTGTACCACGAGAGGAAAGTGTTTATATCATGTGGGTTACAGCAACAAACCTGACAGAATTCCCCAAAGGAAGCTACACTTTCTAAGGCTTTCAACACTCTGTTTGGAAGAATTTTATTTTTTTTTCTTTCTTTTTTTCCCTCCAATGTTCCTCACAAACTGAACAGCATTTTAAAGAGCATTGCACAGACTGCAGAGAGAAGAGGAGAGGCTTTCCTCAGGGTGCCCCTTCTTTCTTCGATGGGGTGAGAGGAGTGGATGGAGACCTGCCTTTCCCCTTCCCTTATTGAGCCAGACCTGATCTTGCAGGGAAGAAAGAAAGAAAGAAAATGAAACTCACTTTTGGGATCAGGAGAGTGAGATGAGAATAATTCCTCTTCACAGTTATTTCCAGCCGAAGATTAGCTAATTTCTGAGCGATGACGCTCTGTTAGGCATTGGGGAATCAGACTGTCCAGTCCTGCACTGCCAGAAAATCAGCCTTTTCACAAGGATCAACCTATTTTTATTTCATCAGTAGCCAAATCCTGGGGAACAGCTCTGTGTGTGCGTATATACGTGTGTGCGAGATAGTTATGAAAGACCGTCTTTGACCTCCTCACTTTCAGCAGAAGGTTATTGTCTTAAATAGCACATCCAGCTTGCAATTCCCTTTGATCCTCTGAAACTTCAGCTCAGCCACCTGATATAATTTTCATCCCCCTCTCCAACTCTTTGCAATCCTTCCTCCCCATCCACCTCCCCCCAAACGTTCGAAGACATTACAGCAGGAACTAATTTTGTCTGGACTATTATTAGATCATGAGATCAGGGCAACATAGAGGTCGTAAAATGTTTCATTCTCTCTGAATGGCCATCGTGCCCCTATCAGGTACCATAACGTTAGGTTTGCTTATTGTGCAGATTGCTTGAGTTGCAAATTGCACATTATCCAGCTTAAACACCTGGCATTTACATTCATTATAACCCTGACACCCCCCCTTTATGGCCTCCCGTGAGGGCCTTCCAATTGGTCAGAAGCGCAAATGAATGTTTTATGATTATGATGAATAATGTGAGGGGCTGTGGAGGGGAAAAAAAAAAAAAGAAAAGAGAAAAACAAGAAAGAGATGGAGACAGACAGAGGACTTCATAGAGCACTTTGACGTTGCAGAGCTCTTTGTCGGAGGTGTGCAGTGATCTCTGTGACTGGAAACGGACTCAACATAGCTGAACGGAGCTAAAACAGAAAAAAATAGCTTTCAGGAAGGCATAAAGATGTGCCCTGGTTGAAGTAAGGGGAGGGTGTTCGAGTTTGAGCACTGAACAAAGAATTGGAGAGAGGGGTTATGTTCCTGGTGGTGTTTCTCGATGATTTCAGGCCAATACCTGCACATATATCCATGCCTCAGTTTCCCCATAAGAATACATCAGGAGTGGATTTGACTACTCCTCCTCTTCTGCCTCTACCCAGTTTGAGACCTTTGCCCTCAAACAGTCTCTTTCTGCATCCCTTCCAGACCTCACACTTTCTCTGAAATAAGGGATGTGGAGATTTGCTGGTGACTTGTGGTAGAGCTAGATGCAGTTTTGGGGCAGGTGACTGACTATAACATCCAAATCAAGAGCTATTCTTTCATTGTTTTCCTACTTCATTTGCTGGCATGGAGAAGCGTCATAGCTTTGAATTAGGAAGCTGCAAACTAAATGTATGAAGCCATTTACTGCGCTACTTCTTGGGTCTTTGGCTTTTTATTGGCTCCTTCGTTTCTGCTGTCAGTGGCTGCTGGGCCAACTCTATCTCAAGAAGACACGCTGTATTTTGAACCTGGGTGTTATATTTTCTATTTTATTTCTCAGCCAAGACCTAGTTCCACTACCTTAATGCTGTTATGTCTCAAGATTGTTTTTCAAGCAGTAGCAGAAGGTGGACAGAGTTTATCTCTTGCTTCTGAGACCGTCTTCGAAGCTGAAGAGTCCTGACTATAATTTTGTTTTCAGGGAAGCTGTAGCTATTTTGGCATTGACTTCGGCAGAGCCAGAACTTCAGGGCTTGTTTCACAGGCTGTGGTAAGACAGAAAATTTGAAAAAAAAACATGCTTTTTCTTGTGGGTCTTCCATGAACTAACAAGAGCCTGAAAATTGCTTCTGGCTTTGCTAGTGCCATTTCTCCCCTCAGGAGACATGCAGAGATCATTCCAGGATACTCCAAGCAGCCAGGGAGAAAAAAAGGAAAAAAAAAAAAAAAAGAGGCCTAAATGAGACTCCACATCTCCAGAGATTGTTTCCGTGGCATAAATGATTTTAATTAATAAATAAATAAATGGGACTGAAAGTTGCCCGGGAGAGAGAATGAGGTTCTGAGATATTTTTAATGCCCAACTCCTCCCTCCCCAATTTTGTTTTGCTTCATCTCTTAGCGGGATCTGCTGGTTGCTGGGTGCTGTTGTGTCCGTGTCAGTCTGGACTAATAAGACTTTACCGTGATGGAAAGCTCATGGCGAGGGCAGAGATGGATTTGGTTGCATTCAGGGCTTGCGTGTATTGTAGGGTACCAGCTGGGTAAGGGAGGGCAATTTTAAAGGCCAGTTTGTTACAGCCTCACAGTTTAGAAATAATCAAGTAGCACACTGATAATGAGAGTTTTTAAATGTAGTCTTGGGGGCTGCGCAAAACTAAGCTGGTCGAATGGCTAATTGCTCTGTGTTGCTTTCTCTCACTTTGTCTGCTACTGTTCACTTATTTACGATGTGCACTGAGCTCAGCAAAGCCACGTACTCACAATGCTGGGCCCTACCTAAATCCTTAAAGACAAAGCAAGTCAATCTTAGAAGACCCAAGCAGAAAAGACAGGAATATATGCCAAAGACTAGCATGGCGTTCAGTACGTATAGAAAAGACATTGCTAGGGAGTCTTCTGCCTGAGGTCTTTAAAGCAACAGAGCAGACAGCGACACTTAAGCAGACAGTGGGATAGATGTGGTCTATCGTCCCATACAAAGGACATGTGTTTGTCAGTAATCTTGTAATCTACTGGCATGTAACCTAGGATTTCCCTGTCTAAAAGGATAAATCTTGCATGATTGCAGTGGAGGATTTATCTCTTTAACAGAACCAGAAATGAACTCATAAGCCGAGTGACTGGTCCTCAAAGAAAAGAAAGTGATTGAATTGGCAAGGAAGCCCAGTGCAAAGTCTTAGATGGTTGTCAGCATATTGCAGCCTTTGTTTAATTTTTCAGAACAATCCTTTAATTGAATTGTCAGCCATTGATGACAATACACCCTTTGCCTACCACAGGCATAATGAAACCAATTCAACAGTAGTCTTGACATATGAATTTCTTATGGCGAAGTCCTACAAAACAAGAGGAATGAAATCATCAGGATTTTATAGAAACAACTCTAAGAGGGCATTGAATCTATTTGATAATGTTTTGATCTCATAGATAGCTATGAATGTTTCGATAGAGCCTAAAGATTTTTCTAAGATCATGCTCAATTTAATCCTACAAATGTGTGTACATCCAAATTTCCTCTCTCATGTATCTGTAGACAGGATGGATATCTGTTATACACGAGGTAGCTATGTAAGTGAAAAAGATTAATCCACCTGAGGAGGGGACCTTGTGTGTTCACCAGTGACTTGAAAATTATACTTTTATAATTGAATCTTGCCGGAACTGCTTGACTGAACCAACGATCTGTTTCTACGTCCGGATAACGCTCTTACTTTGGGTGTTACAGAACAAGTGCTAAAATCCACATAAGGGATAAGTACAGAATAAACTGAATTTCTTCTCAGCTTTGTTTCTATGCAGTTAACTTCTGCCTAGAAGCATGAGGGTTATTTCCGTAGCATTTCTTATCCAAGATAGTGCAACTATGGATATTCTCATATTGGAATTATGGTAAGGTCTTGGCTTTCATGGAATCTTGTGGCAATTTGTTGCACAGGGTAATTATGCAATGTAGTTAAAAAATAAATAAAAATCTTTTGTCTGCTTCAAATGCATTCTCTCTTTCAGTTTAGTAAGACTCTCCCTCAAACTGGCAATATATGCGTATATATTTTATGCAGGAATTTCACAGAAAGATCAAGACAATGGTTTCCTGGAAGAATGAGGACTGTACTTTCTGATCTTGGGACTTTCTTTCTGGGCACCTGTTTCTTCAAACCTTGAGCATATGTATTTGGCTGAATATTGCTACCTCATGAAAAAAACCTGTAATTTATGCACATGTTCGGTTCATGTACCATGGTTCTGGAGTTGCAGGTTGCGATTAAACAAAAAAAGGATTTGAAAGAATATGCAAAAAGGAGCACTGCTGAGCAGTGTATCTGGGAACATGATGAATCTTCCACCAGCACAGGATCTTTACATGAAAATTGGATTGTTTTTTAAGATACGCCATATCCTAGACAAAATAGAGGGACCTGACGCAGAAACTATTGTGTGAAATTCTATGAGAATGTTTTCTATATGAGCTCAGACTAAAAATCAGTGTCTCCTTGTATTCCTAGAGTCTCTGAATCTAGAAGAAATGGTGAAATATTTTTTGTTACTGTTGTTAATTGTTAGACCAATTTTATGTTTATCTCTTGTTCCAAGTTGTTGAGTTGTTTTTGTCCCAGTTGTTATCGGCTTAGAAATTCATTGGTTAGTTTGTTTGGGTCATATAACAGTGTTTTAAATAAAAGTGTTGCAGAATTTGTGGTTCAGAATACATTCCCTTTGAACTGAGTAGGATGTTATCAAATTTTAAGTGTTCTATAGAAAATGAGTCAATAAACATGATGCCATAAAATAGAAAGTAAGATCTTTTCAGGGTGAGTTTTCACCATTCTTTTAGGACATGAGAAACTGGGTGTGAATCTCTCTTGGATTCTAGTACATGGTTCAAAATATTTAGGGATGGCTGATAGTTTCCTGTTAAATTCTAAGAGGTTGAGAAATGAGACAAAGATGGGGCCAGTGGAAGGAAGGTCTTTGGCCAGGTCTTTGGCTATTAGTGATTTATGCTAGCTGATGTTTTGGCCTAGAGACTTTAATTATAATTCAGATTTGCAATTTCCTCTTAATTGTTTTATAGAATCATTAACTTCGGAGTACCATTTGCATGGCTACCTATAGGGCAGTTCTCTGACTCAAATCCTCTTTTTAAGGTTTGCTCTTCCTTAGCTGTATTTTTCCCTCAGTCTATCTGATTTCCCCCTTGGTATCTGCAAGGGGCTAACATTGTGTGAAGCTACAGGAACAGCACAAAGTTGCCACTCATAAAACGATTTTCAAACATGAGAAACAGAGCATTCAATTTCCCTGTCCAGAGCTGCATCCTTAAGTTGGCATTGATAAATCTGCTCTTTATTCGGTGTCACACAAGCCAAGTCCAGAAAGATTTCCCGATGCTTCTGGATATCTCCCTCTCCATCTGTGTGATGGCCAGATCCCTTCCTGCTGTGAACCACGAAAGAGTTGCACCACAGATGCTGGGGACTGGCGCACAGCTGGCGATGTAAACCAGCTCAAGTTGGCAGAACTGTGCCACTTTATGCCAGTTGAGAGTCAGCAGGGAACGGTGGACCGTTGATGGGACTTGCACTTTGGACAGGCTCAGCTCTTTTCTCCCAGACTTTCTTGGCATCCTCTTATTTCCTACTCCCTTCCAAAAAAGTATCCCAAACTACCAGAGTGATGGCCTGTCTCACCCTCTCCTCCTCCTCCTTTTCCAACTACATCATGCTGTGAGTCTGCAAAAGTTTAGCAATAATTAGTGCCGACCTCTAGCTGCTCACTGCTTGCGAGGAATCCAGGTTGTCAGCTCCTCCTGTCAGAGGGCTGAGAGGAAATGAAGCATTCGGAGGCACAGAGACGTGGGAAGGAGGAGGAGAGATGTCCCCGCGCTACAAAGCACATTGCTATTAAAGTGTCAGTTTTTTGGTTTACTGTTGCAGTTTGTGTGCAGAGTTTATGGATCAGCAGATAACAGTAATTATCACAGCGACTTTTCTGCTAAAGTCTAATCTAACCTTTTATAGTTTTGTACCACAGGGCCTCCTTCTCCTCACCCCCCCTTATTTTTTAAGAGCTTATTGGGTGATTTTATTATTTTATTTTTATTTTTTATGGCCACTAAATCATCAAAGTTGACATCAGACACCTTCACACAAAAAAAGGACGCATAGATTAATTGAATGAGGGGGTGGATGGTAGGGTTTTATTAATAATACTAATCTAGAGAGTTTATTGTAGCAAAACCCAGGAACAGATTAACTGTATTAAAAGGAAAGGGAGAGGGAAGGAGGGAAGAGTGAAAAAACTCAGAAATGTTAGCCAAGGTGAGATGTTGTCTTCAAATTTAAAGAACTTGAAAATTTATTGAATCACATTCAGGCCTTGCAAATACTGGTCCCAATCCACAGTCATTCTGTCAAAGGCAATGCCTTTACTGTGAGTTGGGGGACAGAATGGGAGGGCTTATGCACAAAGTGGCAGAGTGAAGAAAAATTTTACAAATATCATCACCTGCTAGAAGGGATTGAAAAAGTACCACAAGGCAACATTTTAACAGTTCTTTTTTTTTTAAAAAAAAAAAGAAAATGTTTAGGGTGGAAGTGTCATAAACCTTGTTGGGGTGTCTTCTGCTTTTCTTCTGTTGAAATACAAGTTTTCAATGAAAATGTTCGAAATGCTTGTAAAACATGGCATGTCATATCAACAGAGACACAAAGACTTTCATTATTTTATTGCTGCTGCCAGAGAATTTGCTGTGCAAGCATTATAAAGAGGTCCTGATGGGGTTAAACTCTCACTTTATACTACTTTTCCCCCTCTGCTCTCTCTCCTCCTCCTACCTCCCCTGTGGAAAAAAAGGAAAGGAGAAGTATTTCAGGAACTAACAATGCAAGATAGCAGGGGTACATTTTCCTTGCTCCACCCCTTGTGTTTTCCTTCAAAACACTTCAGAACTGTCAGCTCTTCTACAAGATTTTATTTTCTTTGTTCACATTTTCATAATATGGTAAAAATAATCCCCAAAAGGAGTATTTATTTTTGTTTGTTTTGAGTATATCTGTATGTTTTTGACAATCTCTTGATTCACAATTGTGGTGCGGTGGTTTGCAGAGAACATGCCAATAAACAGAGCGCCAATACAGTAAGTGTTATTCAGGCACCTAGGATGAGCCGGCAAGTGCTCTGAAAATTGTTCAGATTCAATGGGGAAGGCTGGAAAAGCTTCATTTCCAAGTGGAAAGTTGAGGCACAGTGGGTAAGACATCTAATCAAGTGTCTGTGCTTGCAACATGAATGGCACTGACCATCCTAAAGATGGTCAATGCACAGCATGGTTGTAACTATCTGATGCTCTTTAGATATCAGACCACATAACCACAACCCAGCTCTGCCAATTCTTTGGGACCCTTGAGTCTCTGGAGTTTCAGAAAACAATTTCACTCAGTTTCATTTCTGGTCACATTTCTAAACAGGCAGTTGATGATCCTAAGGATGAATGGAGTAGAAATTGATGAAGTATCTTTTGCAAGTAGGATTTCCAGGTCTTCTAGTCATGTGTAAGTTTTTCTTGACGTGATGCTGCCAACATAGCCTACTTCAGGCTGGGGACAATTGCTTACTGTTTCAGTGAGGAAAAGGAGAGATAACCCAATATAAGCCAGACAGTTATTGTGCCCTTGTAAGAAGAAGCTACAGTTAATGAGTTATACAGAGGGAACTAAGAGTCCAAGGGAGCTTGGTGTGACAGTAAAGAGGTTTTTGTTAGCTAAGACTTTCCACATGCAACACTAATAAATAAATAAATCTCTTAGCCATCCCCATCCACCAGCACAAATACTGAGAGTGAGGTTGGTTAGAAAAGAATCTAAAGCCAAACCAAAGTGTTATTGAGACATCTGTGTGTCCAATGAAAAGTTACTAGGCAGCAGAGCGGTACAAATCATTATGAATCAATTTAACCTCAGCCAAAAATATGCAGTGTAATTCATACCAGAGTTTGAGTTAAACATGAGCATTTTAAATACAGTGGAGTGTCAGGGCTGTCTCCTCACTGGGCTAACCTTTAAAGAGTTACAGTATTCCATCTGCCAGATCAAGAAGCATTCATAGCAGAGGATCCATGCAGTCTATAGCTCTCTATATTCAGATTTACCATGGATGACTGAGGCAGTGGTGAGATATATAATTTTGTGTGTGTGTATGTTTTTTCTCCTGAATCTCTATTTCTGCTAGTGATGGAGGACATGGCTGAGTGAGCTTCTGTCTCTGTTATGCCATGTGTTTGAATCACAACTGACTTAATTTAGGGTTTTACTATTCTAAATCAAATTCCAAGAGCTTTCCTTTATGGAAATGCCAAAACCCCAAGGAGAGTTAGATTCTTTTGTGGTTCAGGTACCAATCTGAGATTTGGGAGATGTGATCCCCTTTAACCTTTGTGCTTGGTTCCTAATTATAAAATGAGGGGATGTTTCACCGCAGACACATTTTGATGTTAATACACTGAAGAGCAAGGTTTGCTTGGACACAGCAAGTCCATACAGTCAATTCAGGGAGCTTCTCTATTTTGTGTTTTGTCTTGTCTCCATGATGGGCAGTTAGGATTTCAAGTCTCCAAAGATGTTGAGGTACGAAGTACCAACGGAAGTGTAATTGCCTGCAGGGTCATCAAGGAGCAGTCATGAAAGGAAAAATGTGATTAAGCAATACTGAGACAAACTATAGCCTCTGGAAATCCAGAAAACATGGGGATAAACTTGGTTTTATTTTTCAAGAAATATAATAGCATTAGAGAGTGGTCACTCTTCAGGTTATAAAACATGCCACTTTTCAGGGGGGATGCATTGGATGTTGTTGTTCCTGCCTGAGCAGGAGTGTGGGTACATACAGCCTTGGTGCAGAAACCCATTGCTGGTGCAATCCACCTGACAGATCCTGTTCATGACCTAATTGATGGGAAATGTCCTCAACATACAGCCCTCCTTCTGGTGCTCAGCACAAGGATGAACTCACCTTGGAAGAATATTAGATACCTAAGTGTAGTATCTTCCTGGATGCCAGGCATATCGCTTCTTTACTTGTTTTTATCCTATCATCCAGAAAGTTCTGGTTCAGCAAAAATGAAAAAAAAATGTCACACAACAAAACATCTCCCAAACTTTAACCTTCGTCCTTAAAGTATATGAGCCCAGCTCTATTCAACCTAAAATGACAGAGGAATGGCACAAACAGCAAACATGAAACGTAACAGTTCACTTAGCAGGAGAGCAGAATCCTGGAGTTTGAGGTCTCTGAGAAGCCTGTGTCAAATGGCAAATGTGGCAGTGGTGATCAGGCTTTGCTCTTGCTGGATTTAGCACAGTTAGAGGATTTGGACTCTTCCAGTCAACTGTGAAAACAAAGTTTCCTTTTTTTGCTCTGTTCTGAATCTGAAAGAGAAAAGAAAATAAAATGCCCATCTTCCAGATACACTGAAGGTAGATTTATTTATGTCATAATAGGAAATATTTTCATCTTGCAGATAAAAATTAAAAAATTATTTTCTCCTCTTCCCCAGACAGTTCAAATTACATCTCTTTTCCTTTCTCTGAGTGTCTCAAATTTTAACATTGTTTTTATAATCTCTGGCTCCTTTCTTTGGCCCTCAGCTATATTCACTATTGTTTATCTAAGGCCTTCCTCTCTCACCTGAATATATGTTTTAAAGATTTAATTTCTTCCCTAGAAGTAATCCTATTCTATTTTCTCCAAAAACTGGAAGGAAACTGTTTCCAAGAGGTTATATGGCAGCTTGGATTGCAAAGGCTACCAGCATCTTCTTTCTCAAGTTCCACCCCATGTAGCCGGCGACGCTGTTATTGCTACTGGTCTTTTCATTTCTGAAATTAACCATACAACCAAACGCAGCAGCTCATTTCATGGCTTTGCTGGAAAGCAAAGGAGCCAGGGACAGATATCCAGGACTTTTTACTTTGGCTGCAAATTGATTTTAGCTCTTACTGTGGAGTTTGCAGCTGGCCTTTGGCAACTGGAATAGCATTTGCTGAGGAATATCCAGCACAACTTAAGGCCTGTAAAAACTTTGCTTTGGACATTCTCTTTGCTGGACTGAATTTTACTCCCAGAAAGTACAAAGGAGAGGAGGGAGATTGACTTCTCAGACCTCTTTGCACTTCCTCCAAAACCCCTTGCAAGCATCTCAGCTCAGTGCAGTAGCCCTTTGGGGTTATGTACTTTTAGCCTCCTTTTAGAACTGGGGAAGACAGAGCTGCCTAGAGGTGATAGCAGAGACGTGGCATAAATGCCTTTATTCATGGTTTGACACTCATAGGGCACCTAAAGGCTTTATGTTTGATGATTTCAGACCTCAGAAGACCTCTGGAGGTGTCTGAGTTTAAGCACTCTGGTTTTGAAAGTTTTGTCCTAAAAAATTTGGCAAAAGTGGAGCTGCAGCCATGTTGGTAATGGAAGTAGACACAAAACCTACGAGTCTGGCTCTCCAGAGCCCAGCCTACAGGGTTATGGAAAAGTGCGTGGATTTCTGCTGAATTTGGCTAAAAGGAATTACATCTTGGGAAATCCAGTAGGTTAAGCAGGTCTTTTTTTCCCATTTTAAAGATCATGATATCTGCTAACATCACAGAAATCAAAATCACTACTTTTTTCCCCAGGGTAACTGGTTTCTTTGAATGTGAAGATGGGACAGTGGAAAATAAATGAAAAAAAAAAATGGAAAAAAACCTGAATATCTGAAGACTTTGCCCCAGAAATATTTTAAAATAAGAAAATCCATCAACAAAAGGTCCACATCAGCTCTGTTTCCCACTGCTCTGGGGAATCTGTCAAGTGAGCTCAGCTGGGTAATGTTAAAAGCAGGGAGATACCAGCCCTATAGTACGCATCTCCCCTCTCATTGTCAACTCTCTTCTCTTGCAAAAGCAGAAAGCCATGCAGCATCTTTCTGAGGAGGAGGGAGTATAGTTTTCTATATATAAACATAGTGATTCAGGAACCTCCCTCTGCAGTGGCACTTAGGAGCTGGAAGTCCCTTTAAATACCAGTGCCTCTGAGGACCATTCAGTCTGCAAGCAGCAGACAAACTAGTTATCTCTTTGCTTTGTATTCACGGGCATCCCATTTAACACTCTCCTTTGCACCTGCAGCAGGGAAAGCACTGAGAAATGGTTACCTTCACCCTGCTTTTTCTGCCATCACTCATACACACATCATCCCTCTTAAATCTTGCATGAACCGTAACTTACTCAGTTGCGGTGTCCCAAAACTCATAGTGTTCTCCAAGACACTGACCCTCAAGTAAATTTATTCTGGCATTATTGCCTCTTATGGGTGCAGATTTGATGCTTCCCACCTGACCTACACCTTACAGGTTTTATCAAAGTCCGAGGTCACCCTTCTGTCACCATCTCCACCAGTGTCCCCTGCAAGTTTCCATTGAGAAACAGAAATTTTTTCCTGTTAATGTTATTTACTGTTGAGGCCAGTAGGCTGGTTACTTAACTTCTGGCTGCAGGTCCCTATTTCAGTTTAAAGACCACTGGAAAATACTGTGGAGTGTGGGAAAATCCTGGAAAAGAACTGGACTGTTCCATTTTCATTAGGTAAACAAAGATCTTTGAATCCTTTTCTGTCATGCTAAAATTTTCTGGAGACAGATTTCGTTCAGCAAAGCAAAAAAAGAGAAAGAAAATTCTTCTTTGATTCTTTCAGAAGTGTCTTTTGTAACAACAGTACACTGAGGAAAAAAACTTTTCCATCTCTCCACACCTCTTGATTGGTTTGGATTATCAATACATCCTGATTATTTATATGGAATTGCTTCAAGAATTATCAGAGGTGACATTAAATTGATTGATCTAGTAAAGCTTTTCTTGCAATTAGATTCATCCTCTTTCCAATTACCTAAGCACTTGCCCACTATTTTCTGTGGTGGAAGAGGAGTCACTGAAATGTCCTCATATGCTGGGGGAGATTTTTACCCCTTTGCAGAGTAGTTTATTTCAGAAATAGAAAATCACAATTCAGTGCCATGTCTCCAACAGTGAGAGGTCACTGCTTCCAGACCTTTCAATTAGAGGGGCAGAGAGCTGAAAAAAATACCAGCTCCAAGTCAAAGTTGTAGAACACGGTCAAAGTTATCTTTTGACAAATCTGATTAAGTTACCTCGGTACAACTGGTCCTTTTCTTATCTTGGGTGAGTTTGTTACTGGTAATATGTAGTTTGAAGATGGTTTTTGCAGTGAAATTTCCCTATGGTCTTTTTAGTTATTTCCTCTTGGAAAATGGACCAGGCTCTAGGCTTCCCAGAGCACTGTTTGTAAGATGATCACTGCTGCTTCATACCAGAGAGATTCAGTGTTTGACTCAAGTGGGTTTTGATGCAGGAAATTTCTAGCTGCTCCCAGGACAGTGATTCTATGTGAATCACCCTTTTCTGACTCTGCTGTGCCATCTATAAAATACAGATAACTTCTTCAATGTTTGCGTGCTTTAATCTGGTCCCTCTTGAGGGTAAGTTCTTTGACTTCAGAGGAGGTGCACTAATTTACACCAACAGAAAATCTGCCTTGGAAATGTTATTGACATGTTCTCCAGCTCTGTGGGTGAAGAACACACTAAGTTTCCCTGAAATTAGAGATAAGGGTGACTAGTTGCCTTGGTAAGAGCAAACTTGTGAGATGCCCATCTCTATGGAAGAAGAGCAAGCTGTTTTGCCACAGCCCTGTGCTGTATGTCTCGTGTATAAAACAGGACCTGATAGAGTGAGATGCTTATCAGCTGCAGTGAAAGAAGAGGAAGAGCAGTGGAAGCAGTAGGAGGGAATCTTCACAACAGTTTTAAAGGAAACATGTTTGAAATATAATGAAAGGTCTCATTGGGTTGTAAAAAAATGAAGAGAAAAAGAGAGGGAGAGAAAACAGCAACCAACCCTGGCTGTTGTATTGTCTTGTTAACAGTGTGTCACTGAATTTAGCAGAAGGAAGCTTCTCCCACACATCTCCCCTCACACAAATGCAACTGTCACAACCTCCTGAGCTCTGAAGCACAGCTTTGATCCTGTGCAGCTCTGCCCCAGTTCTGCAACACACATAAAGGGAAAGGAAAGGGGAATTACCTAGCAGATTTTCTGGGGGAACGAAGGACACCGTTGCCAAGACAAGGTTAGTTGCCATGATGACAGCACTTTCCCAGCATCTTTCCTTTCTATGTCAGAAGGGCCCCCCCTCCTCATGTCCTCCTCCCTGCACTGCATGTGTTGTGTTAATCTAATTTGTTCAGCTCAGTGGCTAAACAAATAACCACAAACCTGGTGCTTATTCAGATGCATGGCAAAAGGGGGCAGCTCTCTGAAATTATATTTACTTGGTTATCTGATGGTACACAAGTTGTGTAAGAAAGGACAAGGCCTGGGAAAGGAGCAGACGGAGAGCAAGGTGAGATAAAAGAGAAGGGACTCCCTAAGCACTGACTGATTTTTGACTGTGTCCTGCTGCAGTTGGGCAGATTGGACTGAGCGAAGTTGGTCATTGGAGCGTGATGTGGAAAGGCTGTAGAAGAAATCTACTTCCAAGGATTTCCACCAAAGTGCCAGCAGTGACTGGTAAAACTACTAGAGAAAATAAGGAAGTTTTCCTGGGACCATTGGGTCCCAGAACAAGATTTTGTAAAAAAATCTGGTCCAGACAAGACCTGGATTTCTGAGCACCTTTGCGAGATGTCTGATCCAATGAGGAGTCTGGCCTTTTCAATTTATTTCCTGACTTAGTAATTCCACTTGTGCCCATGAATCCTGTTTCCCTCTTCTTATGTGAGTTTTGAGTTCTGAGAAATCCTCAGGGATGCTCAATTTTTCACAGCTACGTCATTTGGTTGGCCTAAAAGTTGAGAATTGCCAGTGAAAGGAAAAGGGAATTTCTTCCCATAAAGTGTTCTTTACCTTGATTTCCAGAGAACATACACTCTTAGATTTGGCTCAGAAAATCAGAAGTAAGCTGTGGGAGCCCAGCCTACACATGGTCCAAACAGTCTGTAGCCATATGCCTTCCCCTATGTGCATCTTTTCTAAAGCACTAATGTTGCTTTTTGAATAGAGCAGATTCCTCCCAGGAAGCGAGGCAGAGAGAGTACATGGGAGGGAGTGTGGGGCATGTAGGGACAACTACATGCAAAAGTTGTCTTGCAAGTTGCTGAGCACCTTGAACATCTGTTGCCACTGTGGAGTGTGTAGTTAGCTCCTCATGTCTCAAAGTTACTTCTTTGTATTTGATACAAGGATTTTCCCAACGAACACTGGGATTTCCTCATAAATTCAATAGCACCAGTTCTATTTCCACTTAGACTGATGAGCCATCATTGTAACCAACCCATCTTCAGCATTCAAAGAAGTCTCTCAGTATGTTTGTTCTCCCTGGATGCAGTGCAATCTGATGGACAGGGCACAAAACACTGCAAGTGACATACTCTACAACCTCACCCTCACCTATGTGCATTTTCTGTGTATCTGTTTGTCCTCTAGCAATACCTGCTTGGCTGTTATGCTCAGGATGTGCACATACTGAGGTCCCAACAGGTGTTACAGCACGGTGTTATGTATTACTAGCAATAAATCGCAGATCACTACTGCAAAATGCTAAATATGCTTTGTTTCCCTTAGCTTCACTGAGCAGAAGGAACACCTATCAGCTCAGGACTGTTCAGATCTGTAAGCAAGGATTTTCTTAATTTTATGTTACTGTGAAGTCTCCTCCCGTTAAAAATGCTGGCTTATGAGTAACACTGCACATGCAAGTAAGATTCAATGCCTCTCTGAGGGCTAGCAAGACCACACAGTTACACCAGTCCTACATTTTAACAAGATTATCCCCTCTGTGTCATTTTTGAGGGAAATTAACAACCTGCAAAGCTTTTGGCCATGGGATTGTTGTTTTTTTAGTGCTTGTGGGTGTTTTTTCCTGCCAGAATTACAGCTGTGCTCTCTCAGACTCTAATTTGTTTGGAGCTAGGTCTCTTTTGGGGGGGAAGAACTCTGAGATGATACTTCAGTGGTCCTCCTTTCTTCCTTTCAGCTCTATTTCAGGTTGTGTTTTCATTCTCTCCTCTTCCAGTGTTCCTCCAATTATGACAGATTTTAGGAAGATATAAAAACTTCCTCTGCAAGCCTCCTGCTCCCCTTCCTCCTTTGCAGCATGGGATTCTTCCATCTCTGGCTTCATATAGAGAGTGGTGACCAAAACATCAACATGCTAATCTCAGAGCCCCGGGCCATTTTTCTTACTGTTGCTAAAGAACACAGCCCCACTGGCTGTGCCCTGAAGCTCTTATAGTGAGGAACTGAATTCTGATATTCTCTTTTTCTCTCTTGCCCTTTTTTTTCCTGCCTTATTTTATAATTATATTTATTTGAAATTGAATTTTAAAGGTTCAGTCCCTAAAGGCAGTGAGATGTAATTTCTGGTGGATATTAAAACTGTATAAAACCACTCATATATCCCCCCATGAAGAACAGCTGGTACTCAGAGAGGAGGAGAGAGAATGAGACTGACTCTAACCTTCCTGCCAGCTATGCAAAAAGCCAATAATAGTAAATAAAAAGTTATTCTTTTCCCTTGAAAAAAAAATAAAGCTGAAGTTACATGAAGCATAAATGTTTTGCTGTTTAGATTATAAACACATATTCAACCATATAATTTAAAGTAGTGGCATTGACTTCAGTGCCATGACACTGCCTTGTGCTGCTAAAAGGTCTGGCATGGAACAGCTCAGACTGTTATCATCTGAATGCACATGCTAAGGGACAGTCAGGAAAACTGGGGCCTCACTATATTTTGAACAGTGGAATCAAAGACCACATTTCTATCCAGGGTCTAGATTCTGATGCATGTATTTTTAGTTCATCTTCTTTCTCAAAGAAGTACTGAAACAAAAGGATGCAGATAAAAATGTATTTTATTAACCTACACAGATGTGGCAATAAGACCTGAGGATTTACATAGAGCCACAGAGGCAAAATAGACAGGAACATGAAAGACTGGGTACCATTGGCAGCTGGAGAACTGGGACACAGATAGGCCAGTGGTGGTATTCATTTGATCTACCTTTAGATCCATATAGGCTTCTAATTCTCAGTTCCCTTCATAGGTAATGGAGAGTTAGGAAAGACAGATGGTGAGTTTTAAGCCATGACTCGTGTTGGCCTTGAGCAGATACCCGTGTTTAGTTGGATGAATTGCACTCTAGACTGGTGGAGCTCTTGGTCCCATCCCCAATGGCTGTGAAGAGAATCATGGATGAGACCTGCACAGGCTGTACACTCTCATTGCTGACAATTAATTACATTGGCTAATACAGTCAGTGACCTGTTCAGTGTTTCAGTGGCAGACACAGGAAAGGAGCTCAGATCTCCTGAATTTGAGTCTTGTGTTTATCCTTCACCCACTTCAACAATTGGGACAATATTTTTCTAATTTGGAGCAGTGGATATAACATTTATCCTATATGGATGCATAGCTTTGGCTTTTTTCCCTATTTCTGTGGCTTTCTACCTAAATTAGTGAGGTTTAATTTGCAAGGAGGCACTAAGAAACCAATAGAAAAACAACAGTGGCCTCAGCAGCCAGGTACCGCATTAGTGTAAGGACTGAAACATCTCCACTGGCCCTACTGGGCCAGGGGGCTGTGAATGTGACTTGGAAAGGATGTATTCCTAGAGGGCTGTGCAGAGGGCTACTCACCTGATCAATAATTCATTAGGTACAATTTGTAAATAACTGAGTGGAAAATATCCTTTTTTTTCTTGTAATCACTCCAACTAATCTGCTGATCCAGAGAACAGACAGCTTGCCAGAGAGCGTTATCTCACACTCCTCACATGTAGGAGGAAGAGGTCATGCTTCTTTTTCAAATCTCACCTCACAGACTTTGGACAGATTTTGGTCTAGGAGGTGTTGCCTGAACCATTCATTTGTCGCCAACCACAGCCTGATCTCCTTGACAAACTGTCACTGTCCCAAGTATCATGCACCTTTTTTTTGTATCTCAGCTCTTAACTCTTGTATAGAGCCCTGTAGATACATCATATTTAACCCACTGCAACGATGGGTGAGGTATTAACAGGTGGAGAATTCAAATATGGTGAAGGAACAGTCTGTTTAGTGTAGTGGATGAGGGTGCATTCTGCCACTAATCCGTTCTGTGGCCATAATCACCTCTCTTAGCTCCTGTTTCACCTTTCTGTTGCCTTGTTTATTTCAGCTGTGTGTTCTTGGACAGCACAGCTCAGTTACCACTACTGACGTGATATTGAAAACATGATCTACCCCATATTACCCAGAAATAGTATGAGTCCCTTCCTCCTCCACATATGTTTGCATTTCCTGCTTAAAATGTCAATATTCTGCAGAAACCCATCTGTTTTCAGACCAGTCTTGTAGGATTTCGTTACTGTAGGACAAAAGAGAGAGGGTAAAAAAGGAACCTTTTGACTCTCCAGCCAACAAGCTCTAGAAGAAAGGTAGGGATGGGGATTTTATAGCTCAGTATTGAAGACAAATTCTCAGCTTTTGGGCATTAAGGTGATAGCCCCAACTTAGACCAGAAGAGAGGAGTAGGATCTTCTGGGAAAGATGTCTTTCCTGACATTTATGCAGTTACTTTTTGCCATAAAAGCTCTATAACAGAGCACAACCCACTTTTTTGGCATGTCAATGCCTCTGGCCCATCAGCGTTACTTTTTACCCTGCCTTATAAGGAGGGAAATTATTTAAATTTGGGTTTGGTAGTGTCTCTCTAACCTGACATGGCCGTAAACAGCAGCCTATGACATCCTTCGCCCCTTCCAAGTCCCCTGGGAGACCTGGTTTCCTCCTTCATCTTTGAGATCAGACTAGGAGATGCAAGGCAGTGTGAAATCTCATGCCTCATCCTTTGCTACCAAACAGTAAGACTGAACAGTATATAATGTACTTGTGTTTAAATATCTGTGTGTATTTCCATACACATGAGCAAGTGTATAGTGATACAGATGAGGCACCATTTGACCTTTGGATTCTGGTCTCCTGACCTTCTTTTCCATTCCATTGACCTATAAACACATAGTATTATTTAATTAGAAACACACAGGGAGAAGGCCATTTTCAGCATCAATAATAATACTAACAATATCAACTTGCTTCTTTATTCCCTTTGTTTTCTTGGAGAAGTTAAACTGTAAATTAAGTCTGATTTAGCTTTTCTGAGAAATCTTGCTGCGACACAGATCTCACAGTGACCTGAAGCAGCTCACATTGGTTTGAACTCTGCAGCCCCCGGCAGAAAATGTTTAATTACCTTTATTTTGCCAAAAGACGATCTGTTTATCCTACAATTCTTGGGGGGTCTCTTGGACTCCCTCTGGTGGCTAATCTACCACAATGTGAAAGGAAGGGAAAAAAGTTTGCTCGGTGCAATACATCTGGGTGCTGTTTGCGCTGCCGCTGTGGTTTGCATTAATCTCTCTTACTATTTCCTAGGACTGTGTCATCCTCTCTCAGCCTTGTGCTTTTCACTTGAAACTCAGTAAGGGCGTGATCGGCTCAAGGTATTTTAGCGCCTGCTTAGTGGAAATAACAAACCTAATCCTCGATTCCCCATGGCATTAAAAAAATAAAGAAATAAATGTCAACATGCACACAAACCCCCAGATGTTTGTATAAGTGCCTGGGGAAATCAGCTGGGTAACAAAGCTGTAAGGTGGGACTCCAGGTTAGTCTTGCACTACACAATCCCTCATTCACTGCCATTGTCCACAGCAAGGTATTCTTGTGGGTCTAAGGTTTAAACCCCAAGTGTTATCCAGGTACTCAGAGAAGCTGGGAATTCATCTTGAATAAGGATACAGACAAATACTTTTTTTTCTTGTTTCCTTGTTTTTATTTTATTTTGCTGAAAGAAACTTTCTGCGTGAAAATGAAAAACATTATGTGTTATTTGCAGCACAGCTGTTTTGCTTTGATATTTTTTCTTCCTAGTTTTTAAGTCAGCTTTTTTTTTTTCATTTATTTGCTTCGTTCGTTGTTTTTTGTGATTTTTTTTTTCCTTCTGGCTGGTTTCACATGAAACTGGATGTAGTTTTCTGTCAAATCCATCCTGTGTTGCATGGCTGAGCTCAGATGTTGGAGAACCTGGTTTGAACCTGGACTTAAAGCCAGTGTATTCAGAAAGAGATTAAAATATTCTGGTGACAACTTCTTTCTCTTCAGATCTATGAATGCCAGTTCAATCTCATCTGTGATAGGAGCCTTTGCACATCTCAGAAACGAGGATAAGTTTTCCTGGCGCAGACACGGATCCAACAGTAAATCTGTTCGCGGTACAGGGACAGCCAGAGGCTCCCTCCATGAGCACAGCGAGCTCTCAAGCTGGCTGGAGTATCTTCATCTGCATCACGGTGAGGATCAGAGGTCTTCTCCTGGTAGTATTGCCCACAGAAGTCTGCAGCACAAATCAAGCCTTTTCCACTTGCAGGATATAGGTCCCCCACTCAAGCTGAGATTCAGGGGTGGGATTTATTTAAATGTCTAAAAGATAAACGTTTAAATTTGAGCTGATTATCAAGGGGGGGTAGTGAACAGGCTGTTTGTCCTTAACATAATCATCTTAAATGCTTCAGCCCAATAACAATTCATTCAAAACGAATTGCCTGTAAGGGATGACTGTTTCAACATCGGATGGCAAAGTTTTAGATGTCTACAGCAGAGTATCTCAGCGGGGTCTGATGCTTGTATTTAGGAAAAAAGTGACTTTTGTTTTTTGGTTCAGGATGAAGGGGAAAGTGTAAAATGCATTTTTCATGAAATCTGCTCTATATTGCCAGAATTTGGCCTTATGTGATCCATCCTTGCTTAACAGTAGGAGCTGGTAAAATAACATGTGTTCCTGCATGGCAGTGTGGAGGAAGGGACCTGCTCAGAATGCAGCTTCTTTGATGGTCCGTTAAGTAAGTCTGTGACAACACCTTCGGTCCTGAGGAAGGATAACAACCTGATATAAGGGACTGTCATGCCCCCCCACAAAGGAGACCCTACAGGGGACTTGGGTCTAGGCCCCAGAGTAACTCACTCAGTAACTGACACTTGCAGCACCTTGAATCAATGCTACAGAAGGGGTCAGACTAGGCAGTTAATTGCACCTGTATTTCCTTAAAAGAAATGTTTAGAGATGTGACTATTGCCTATTGACATCTGTACACAAGCCCATCTGACCTGAGCAATTTGTAATGTATTTTTTACATTAGTGCAAAAAATTGCTTTCTTTTTTTTTCTTTCTTTTTTCTTTCTTTTTTTCTTTCTTTTTTTTTTCTTCCTTTTCCAAAAGCAGAGAAATAAGCGCTCTGCAAGTGAAGTTCACATTTGTTTTAAGTGATCCCTTTTGAGATCAAAACTGCACAAAGAACTTCCTGGAAGGTATTGGGAGGTACACCAGCGGCTCAACAGAACTTGTAGTCCAGGCTCTGTGGCTTTGTTGTGTTGTTACGGGGAATACTGTTTTCCTCCATTAGCGGAGATCCTGAAATAGCTCTCCATCAATGTACTTTGGCCTCACTTCATGGAAGTCAGTGTTGTTGCACTGATTCATACCATCTAATGATCTAGTCTACTTGGCTGTGCTGAAGATGACTCCTTATGGGACTGATCCAAAGCTCCTGAAGACAGAGGGACTGTCTCCATTGGCTTCAGTGGGCTTTGAATCAGGCCCTTGTTAAGGTGCAGCTCACGATAAGCAAAGCTGGAAATACCCAGCCAGAATTGACTCTCACATAATGTGAGCAGGAGCATGTGCAAGATGGGAAGTTGGGATGAGAGCTGAGGTTCGTGGGGTTCGCGCCCTCGATTACTAACGCTGATGATCTGGAGTCCCTTTCTGCTGTCAAAGCAAACTCTACAACAAGGTATCTCCTCTCAGAGGGAATAACCTCCCGCAGGTCAAGGACAAAACACTGGAGGGAGGGTGGAGAGGCAAGCCTCGCATTTGTAATCTCTAGACAGAGAAATGCATTTCTGTTTAACACAGAGTGAACAATTAAAGTGTTGGAGTCAGCGGGAAATGCTGCTTGCAGCGGTTCCTGGTCACTGGCCAGTTGGTGGATTACTAATAGCCGGTGTGGCATGCTGTTTACCACACACAAGACTCCCTCCCTCGCAGAGGGAGGGCTGAGGAGCGCCAGGGAACAAGCCCAACTCCCCGTACCAAAGATCTGCATAACAATTGAACAGATATATGGAAATACCAAAATTGCACATGCAGACGCGATCCCTGGGAGCAGGCCTGGGGAGTGGAGGAAGCCGTACTGAGCAGCCACCCTCTCTGCCCCACTGTCTGTTACGTGGTAGACTTTGCCTGATGAATTTTAAAGCGTCTGCTGCTTTCGGAGAGGGAGACATGAGGGGATTATTTTTCCCTGTTTTCATTTGCTTTTTGGTTTCTCTTGAAGACGCTGACAAAGATTTGCCTTGATACTCACAGTCGAGGTGTTCTCAGTGGATTTCCCCCATGGCACGTGCCAGCATGTGAGGTGACTTTACATACCTCCCTATTAGCACAATGGAGGGTCTCTCTTTCATGGCTGAGGCTAAATCAAGGATAAGGACCCCAGCCTTTTCCTGAATAGTTATCAGAAGAAGGATGGTGGGCAAAATACCTCTATTTGCAGAGATATTGGGTGATGCTTGGTCTGTTCTGCTGAATGAGGGATATACAGGACATTTATTGATTCTGGGAATTACTGACTTATATTCTGCTATCAGGGAGTCAAAAGAATAATCAAAATGGTCCATTTTGGCTTAAAACACAACACTCAGGACCCATCACTTAAAGTCATTAGAGATGTAAGATCACAGCATACTCTCTGTACAAGGCTCTTAAGATCATTCTGGATCAGATTTTCTTTGTGCAGTTTTGCATCCTTATTTCCAACTGAGGTTGAAATGATCCCTCTGTCCCTTCTCTTTTCAGCCACCAAAAGGCTTACATCTTCCCCAGTCTGGTCAGATTTCACTGGAAATACTTGTCAGTCTTTTAACAAATCTGACTTAATGACAAATCTTTCAGAAACTCCCCCCCAAAGTGAGATGGTCATGGCCTTAAGTTATCTTGCATACATTTCATTACACCTCCTATTATGGAAAAAATTGCAAGGGTCTTTAGATACCTTTAGGATGAGCATCAGTACTGATTCAGGCATGCAATTAATGTGGGATATTTAGAGATATTTAATTGCAACTTTGGAGAACTGTTTATATATATCTCGTATACTCCCAGCCAAAGCAAGACTGACCTGCTCCAGCCAGCCTTCTTGTTCCTCTGAATTGTGTTCATGTGCCAAGAGCTGCAAACCATCCAGCATCTCAGATAGTTCAGGTGAATGGAAACTCTAAGCGTGATGCAACCCCTGGAGATGGAAAAGTCAGGACCTTCCCAAGGATCCCTGTACACTGGTAGATTATAAGCACAGGCTCAAGCACTGACAAGTAGGTAACCCTGCTTGAGCAGAGAGGTTGGACAAGATGACCTTTGGGGTCCCTTCCAACCTCAACCATTCTGTGATTACGTGGCAAGGGTCTGTCCATACTATTTTACTGTTAGCATGCTCCCTGCCATGTTTTGGGCCCATGTTAATTAGCACTCTGCCACAGTCCCCGGCACAGACTATTTCAGGCAAGTGAGACTCAGCCCACCCAGTTTTGCGGAGAGATTAGAGAATTTAACTACACGTATTCAAGGCTTTCATGCCCACAGGGTCGAAGAACAGGCCATGGCCTGATTTAGTTTCATTAACATAGATATATGCGAGCGCAGAAATATAAGTTTGAAAGGTTTCTGCTGGCTCATTTCTTCCCAAAACCAGGAATTCAGATTGCAAAGGGGTACAGGTTGGGGCACAGCCTTGTGGGCAGGAGCATGAAGTCACAGAACATGGCCCTTGACTTGCATGTGGGCTGTGTCACCTCGAGGGATGTAGAGAAAGTATAACTCAAGATCATTTTTCACCATTGTTAAAGCCTGTTTCAGGGGATCTGGGGAAAAATAAATTGTTCTGTAGCATACATTGCACGGGCAGTTGGAAGCTGGGAACCTCCCATGTGCCTCTGCAGAGGAGGGCAAAGGAATGGCTTATAAGGTGCTTGGATTTCTGCTCCTGAAGAGTGTCTCCATAACTCAGCTTCTTTCCCCTGTGCAACTCTGTCACTCTACGCATGCAGACAGAAGCTTGTTTATCCACTATGTGCCCTTCTCTCCCTCTTTCAGGGGCAAACATACGTGCATTTACATGCTCTGCTTTCCTGCATCCTCCTCACAGCCTCTGCCCTCTCTCACACCCACACAATACAGAAATCTGCCTCGGATCCAGTTAGTAAAAGGTGACTTTTCCTGCCATCTGGGTGTTCGGTGGCACAGATTCTCTTGGCCTACCTACACACACTCGCGGGTGTGTTACGCCCTCCTCTTTCCCCTTCCTCCTTCTCCCCCCCTTCCCACGAGCTGGCAGCAAAAACAAAGGGGAAATCTTCAAAACCACAATGTCAGCTGCCTGTGTCAGTGTGGGTTGAGAGGACGGGTCACAGCGCACTCATCTCCCAGTAGGCAAAGGGGACTGTATTTCAATAAATTTACATACTACAGAAGACTGCGTAAGAGAGTGCTTTGGGGAGCTCTCTGCCGAGTTGCTTTGGGGACGCTGAGCCCTTGACTTGCTCGTGAAAGGTTTGATGCCACCTGCTCTAAAACTCTGATGTTCTCCATATCCTTTTCATTTCAATATCGATGTCCGTTGTTTGCTTCACAGCACGGGTTTTTTTTCTCCCAGTTTGAATGAAAGGCTGTTGATTAATAGATCTGGAAATACTGGCTGTGGGCTTACTCTCAGGGAAGAGCAATGCTAACTTTCCTCTGTGTAGCTCCTGTACACACCTTGCTCCTGACCTTCTTGGGTCTCACAAATGACCTGTCTTGAGTGGATCACTGACCCTCTCTGCTTTTCTTTAATCTTTTGCTTCTCTTCTGATTAAATCCATTGGAAATATTCTAACAGGAAAACAATCTGTGAAAAATATAAGGCTTCACTGAAAACAGCATTTATGTGTACATTTCACTGTTCTTGAAAAGTATGTTTAATTTTTTCCTGTCAAAAGATAATATTGAAACACTTTTTGCAACTGGCTTTTCAGTACAGGTTACATCTTTTTGTTCAGAAGAGAAGTAGACATTTTCCTAAGACATTTCTGCATTTAAACATTTCTGAATTGCGTATTTCCACAAGACATGAGTTGTTGCCTTTTTTTTTGGCTTCAAGAGAAGGGACAGCTGTAGAAATGGCAGAATTTCCTGTATTTTTGAATCCTTGTACCCCTCACGAAAGGTTGCTTCCACTAGGAACTTAGCTGGACTGATCATTGGCTGAAATCCCAGCCCAGAGCAGTGCAAATCATAGGGGCAGCCTTCCAGATGGCTGCTGCTGTTGCTTGTTGGACGGGGTCGGTGTGTTTCCCAGAGCTATTGCAGTTAGCACCTCCAGCTAGCTCAGAAAGACCATGACTGCACAGTCTTCCAAAGTGTAAGTCAACTCTAGGCACAATATAGTCTTTCTCAGGGTTGCTATGAGCTCAGACTGGTGTCATGGAAAAACCATTCTGCCATACTTTTCAAGCAGATGAGGAAGTCTTTTTCACCTAGTGACTATCTTGGAATTTAGAACTGGGAGAAGAAGGTCGGTTTGAGGAACATGAGGAGAGAGGAGCTAGTCAACATTCTGTGTGCCTGCTGTTGACATGAAAGAAGTGTCTTCAAACTCCTTCTTACTCTTGAGCTTTCTGTGTGACAAGTCAATTAGCCTCCCTGTGGCTCCATTCCCAGTCTATACCTTGAAGATATAGCACACACAGCAGAACAGTAAAGCAAAAGTGCACAGATGCTGGTGAGATGTGCCATGGGAAAGGGGACGGATGAGTTGCTAAGAGCGGGTAAAACAAGGATGAGTGGCAAAAAACCACATGAGATCCACCTCCAAACAGAAGTAGTGACCTGCTGCTTTGGCGTTTACATGGCTCTGGAAGTGCATCTTTCACCCAATCCATCGGAGGGCAAGCCCTGGAGCAGGAGGCTCTGAACCGGGTCATTTTAACACTTCCTGACAGAAGAACATTCATTTAATGCAGAGAGGGAATGGCTGAGCGGCTGTGTTCAGAGAGAAACACTGCAATCTATTATGGGGCTTGGGCCACCATTGATCAATATGGCAAAGTCAATAATAGCTTTTGATTCTAGCATATTAGGCTGACTGTCAGATTCATGTTTATTGGAAGTTTTTACAAATAAGTCAGGCATATGACTTGAAGGAAAGAGAATATGAGTCAAAACTCCAGGTGGAAGGCTGATTTGTTTTTTCCTCAGAGTTGTGTTTAAAGAACTGCACAGCTTTTTAAGGAGGAAAAGAACCCACCATTCCACACACGGAATGAAATACAAATAAAATCAATTAAATTTGTTTTTTCAGCTAAGGAGAATGAGAATTATCTGAGGGTTAGACTTGTAATGACCAAAACCTCATAATACATCTGATTTTTTTCCCCTGAAACTTCCATCTCTGTGAATCAGCTAATTCCATTAGTATCTCAAACTCTGAAAAGAAAAAGCTACAAACCCCAAATACTTTAGGCATTCCACATAACATCAAAGAAATCTTGTAACTTTAACATGAATTTATTTTAAATTTCCAGAAAACATGAGGACTGTTGTATAAAAAATAATCCAATTAAAACACTAAAATATGTTTTAAAAGAAGAAATTTGAATCCTTTTTAGATCCAGTATATGGTTTCTATCTCTTAGTTTTAAAACACTGAAGTTAGAATATTTGGACTGAAGAAAATATTGTTAAAATACTGAATATATAAATACTTCAGCTATTACAGATATTATACTGATGGGGGGAAAGTGGAAGTACCAAGATAAAAATACAGAACTGCTTGAATTTAATCTCCTCTATCTTTTTTAATCAAGTGTGTCCTAAAATACTTCCTGAGAGTTAAGCGACACCGGTACAAAGCCAGTGAATTAAAGAGAAAGGGAAATTAAAAGGTATAAGGAAAGGAAAGAAAAAAGCTATCATAGAAAATAATTGAAGTAGACAATAAAAAAAGGGAGGTTTTGCCTGATGTGAGGAAATAGAGAATATAGAAACAAGGCCTGAACGCAGCAGTGGCAAGATTGTTTTGGAAACACACACAAAAGATCCATCCTGGATGTAAGTAGAGAGATAAGAACAAACAGAGGCAAATGAGATTTGTATGATTGGTGGGGAAATCCAAACAGCAGCATTTTGATTTTTAGTTCTTACTTTTTAATAATCAATGGAGCTCAGCAAAATGAAATCTGTCCATTAGAAGAGAAAGGCTCTTGAATGAACAAAGAGGTGAGCAGACCTGTTGGAGAATTGGTGCGGCCATGCATCAAAGTTCAACCTCAAAGGAATATGTAAGAAGAGTTACTTGTGTCCTTATCTGAGTCTCCTCTGTGATGTTAGTGCATCCGATGCATTTTAAAATTTGATGGATTTCTGTAGGCCTTATCTTCTTTGTTCTGCTGGTGCTTTGCCCTTCTGCTTTCCTTTGATCACTGCTTAGTTTTGTGTAACGCTACTAGGGCAGAGTCTATTGGCCGCCTTGCTAGTCAATGACCCAGTGAGAGTGGTACAAGGACAGTTACATCGACAAGAGTTTTCCAACAGATGCTGGATTAACAGGTTTATCATAATTTGTGAACTTTCAGAAAACCTTAAAACCTTCCTACTCCAGTACTGTATCCAACTTTTCAGCATGTAATGCACTAGGTTCCTGCACTTTGGTATGATATGATGGGCATGGAGCTTGAATGGCATCCCAGAGAAAAACGACATGCTCTCCCTATGTGCCAAAGGTGGTTTTAGTCAAGGACGTAAGCCTGTTTGAAGTAATATCATAGTATCATAGAATGGTTTGGTTGGAAGGAACCTTAAAGACCATCTAGTTCCAACCTCTCCTGCCATGGGCAGTACACACCAGTAATGCCTGACTTTACTGATGGATTTTGTAAGTTTTTAGCTGCAAATCTTCTGAAAGTTTCAGAAACAAAAAACTTGGGAAGTTTCTAAATTGCTGATTGGAGACACGAGAGTACAGCCAGGGGAAAGATCAGTCTGTAATTGCCATGGTTTTTACACTCTCCCCAAACGTCTGTTACAGGTCATTGTCAGAAACAGGTTATTTTGTTACAGACTTTTAGTCTGATCCAGCATGACAGTTTTTACATTCTGATTAATAGCATTAATCCAGTATCACCCACACAACTTCTATAAATCTTCTTACCTGCTCTTCAGTTCTTAGCTACCAGAACCCCAAGTGGGGACACTGCAAAGAAAATTCTCCTTTCACTTACAGTGGGTATATTCAAATCCAAACCAGTCTACCAGATTTGTTATTCATTCTCCTTTAAGCTTAGCCCTATCTGTTGTCATTCCCCCTTTTGCTGAAAGGATAGCTGGTTGAAACCTAGAGTAAAGACCAAGATGGTTGTCATTCCATCAACCAAGGAGTACAGAGAGACTTGCATAGCATCATAGCACATAGTGTTTTCATTCTCATATTGTCATCATAGCACTACTCAAGGATAATTTCTTTTCTTTTTTTCTTTTTTTTTTAAGAAAACAGAGAAGTATATTCTTTTTCAGCCTGCCAAATACATGTCCTGAAGACAGGAAAGAGAATACATTCATAATGTTACAATGCTTACAAGGGTACAACATTTTCATTCTGGAATAAAAGTTATGTTTGCATCAAAGGCTTGCTGCTGAATGTCTATCAGGATGTTTTGAAGCACGTGTCTTGTGGGTATGAAACTACGTTCTGTAAAACTAGTGAGGCAAAGTGGTTTAGTGCATTTTTGTCTCTTGTGACTCAGAATTGTTCTCTACATTTGATGTACGTGCATGAACTTGAAGCCAAATCCTTCCTGTGTTAGTCTTTCAAAATTAATAACAGGAATAGCCTAGGTTACACACTGTGTTGTAAAACAAGATCTGAGCTTCTTTGTTTTTGTTGCAATTCTTTTCTATGTAATATTTTAGTAGAAAGAAGGAATATGAAGTTTCTGATAGTTTTCTTCATGATGTCAGTGAGTTTGGTTGGTATATGTTCATATGCCTTTTCTTCTTTTGTCCAAGTTCTATAACCTACATGCAGAATGGCTTTTTTAGAGCATTTTTTGTGTGTTTAGCATGACCGAGTCTCTGCTTAAGGTCCCCAACTACTAGCCTCCAGGCAAGAATAAGAGAGAGAGAGAGAGAAGTCTGTCTTTGTGGTAACTAACTCTCTATATAATGAGCCCCTTGCAAATTCTCCTTGCATACTTACCGACACCCCCGCAGTTACTTAAATGGGCATTATTGGTCACTGGGTCCCAAGGTCATCCAACAGAATGGGGTTGTTAAAAATAGGAATGAGGGTTCAAGGCATAGGGTCAAGAGAGATTAATTGAAAAATCTTCCGCAGGCCTGACATCATCTGTGGAATGGCAGTGCTCAGACACCTCCAGCTGCTGTTGGGTTCCTTGTGAATGTAAATGAATGGCTTCTTTTGTGGCAGTGGGGTGGCTTCTAGGCTAGGTTGTTGATTTTCTTTATGTTCTGTTCCTTTTTTTTTTTTTTCCCTCCAGTTCATCTTCTTAAGAAATCTTTCTCTCAATGTCTGTTAATCTTCCTTTTTGCCTTGTCCCCAACTGTAATCTTTAACTTGTTGGACAGTTTCAATTAAATGTGAAATTCTGACCAGCTTTGTCAAACCAGGCTCCTGAGTAGAGGAAATGGTGATTCTTTTACTACCCTACTTTGTGAAAGGGATGCCTTAGTAGACTATGGAGAATGCCCACCATTGCTGACACTTGAAAAAAGATTTCACAAGAAGTCAAAGTGCATTGCTTCCTTTGCAGACATAATTACTCACATTTGGAGGTGAGTGGGAGTTGCTTTTCTTTATCCTATAGGAGAAATTAAAAGTTGTTGCCTAAAAGGGCCCCTAAATCTACTTCTTGTTTTGTCAGCACTCATCTTATTCCTATTCTAACCCTCTAAGTTCTGTCAGATCATGGCAACAAGTGGGCTCTCAGGGGAATATCCATAGGTCAGTAAGGATCCCACAGTTGAGAACTAACCACAGGCCCAATCATGGAAAGTCTAGATGCTTTGACGGGATGTCTTCTGCAAGGGGTCACAACTTGGGATTCAATGATGGTTGTGTATAATGAATACGCATCTGACCTAATTGCCTAGACTCTATACACAGTCAGTGGAGAGAAACAGGAAGTTTCAGAGAGTGATTCTCCTGGCATCTACATTTGAAATAAATGGACCATGCTCTAGAATTGTCTATTTCTCATGGGTTGTGAAGGTGACCTAGATGACCACCTCAGATGTAAATGCCAATACTGTAGATGACTAAATGCATACTGATGAATCTACTCCCAGTGTTCTGATGAAGATATGCCAGTACTGAATTGCTTCTAGCTATTTATGCTTTAGAAAAGCCTGAGATCATGGACTGACATGTCAGGAGAACCCCCATTCCCAAAGTTATTTTTGTCTGAAAAAACAAGACAAGCAAAAGAACATGTACGTTCAACAAATGTGCCTTAAGTTATCCACCTTGCCCAGTTTGACTTTGAAATTTTGGTACAGAATTGGTAATAAGACTGAATTGTCCTGAATCTTGTTGCAGTACCTTACCTTAAAATTAGCTATTTTCTACAGTTCAGAACATGTTATTTTAGGAGTTTGAAATCAGGATCATTTAAATTTGAAAGCAGGACAGATTTTAGACCATGATGGGTTTAAGAGGTGCTGAATTTATTCCCTGCTGTAGTCAGAGGAGAGCTTTACCAGGGCAGAAGTCACACTGCAAATGCCAAATTGTCATCTAATTAGGGTATGGTGCTGAATCTGCCAGTCCCAACTTTTATCAGTCACCTCCTCCTGCTCCAATCTGCTGTGGAGGATCACTTCTCTCTCTCTCTCTTTTTATTCTTTAAAGGAAAAATATTATTAAGTTTTGAGGACCTAAAACTATTGCTGCCTGCACATTGTTAAAAATAATATAAATCAATGCTGAGGGACCACTTGTATTTCAGCTGCATGAGGAAGTTTAGCAGCAAAAGATAAAGAGGAAAACTCATCAGTGCATAGATCTCGAAAACTAGGATGCTGTGTCTGCAGCCTCTCAGAAACCCATTTAAAACTTTATCTTTTATTTTCTTTCCTTTGGCTTTTTCTCTCTGGAAAATTATTCTGCCTTAACACAGCTCTCATTCACACTTTTCACCAAGTTTGTAATATAGCGAACAGGACCTCCTCATTCTGACTGCTCCTCTAAAACAGGTATGAGGCAATTGTAGGAACGGAGATGCAGTATTTTAACTCTTCTTTGAACTCTGAATTCACACTTGTAGGTTACAATTTTAGATATAGACAGCAGTGGTACTCCAGTCAGCAACAGATGTGGGAAGGATAAATTGTGGTTATTGGTGGTTAAAAAGAAATACCAGAGAGACATGTTGAGGAGTGGTGGAGAAGCAGAAGGACGTCAACCAGCATCACCAGGGCATGAAGAGTTAAACAGAGATCCATTCATTTCAGACTTGACCCCTTTAACCTTCTGCATTTTATCCATAGCTGATGTGGCCATTGAAATTCACCTGGAAGAGCTGAAAGGTTCTTCCAGGCATCTTCTTTATAGAATCATTTGTAAACACACATTTAAAAATTTCACACTGTTAATGATTCCCTTGATGAGCTGCTTGCTGAGGCAGCAGAGGATATTTAATGAATTAAAAATATCCCTCTATCTAACTCCATCTTCATCCCTAGATGAAATTATTGGCATTCAGGATTAAATCTGACCCATGATCAAGGTCTATTAGAGCCAACTCTTGAACAAAGTTCTCCACTGCTACCACACCAGCTGAATCAAAAGAATGAATATGTTTAGCATGTACACATCCACCTAGCCATTAAAACACAGAAGATCCTCTCTCACACATAAGCTGGAAATGCAGAAACAGTGATACTGAAAAGCTGAACAATCCCTGAAGTTTAGATAGCCAAAAAATGGAGGGAGCAAGAACGCAGGTTGTCCCAGCTCCCTGACCTATGTCTTACCTGTGAGACAGACTTACTGATTCGATTTAGAGAGCAGAGCCACTCACAGATCTTCTTATGGTTGTCTTAACCACACTTCTTGAATATCTTTTCTCATGGCTCCTTGAACATCCCCCCTTCGTCCTTTTTTCATTCAAACGCACAGACCGTAAATCTGTTTAAGTAACATGATAATGACCAATGGAATGGTTATGATGTCACTAAAATGAGCTATATATAACCAACCTAGTGTATTAGTGGGAGCAGACAAGACAAAGAGATGGGAGAAAAGAGAGGGAGGAAAAGTACTTGGAGTTCAATACAGATGTTTATTAGCTACCTGCTCAGAGGTGTTACTTGAAAGAGAGCTGATCTGTTCCCTTGCAGTTCTGCTGCCCCTTCACCTTCTGTTGCTGATGTATTAGAAGTCTGATTTTGATAGCAGAAGTATTGCCCCACACACTTCTTGGTTTACACTAGAGACCTACACTGTCTGATCTGTTTCACTGACATAGCACAATGGAGATGCTGCTAAGAGATATTAAAGTCAGGTATTATCAGCTCAGTAGCATAATATTATTTCCATCTCATCCTCGATAGATTGTCTGCATAGTGACATGCTGCCAAAGTGAAATGAATGAATGAACCTGGAGAGGTTCATTGCACACTGAGCACGGGAAATGAAATAAATAAAGGGGGCAGAGATCCAACATCAAGTAGGAACACAGACATGGGATTTGGGAGGGTTGCCTTCTCTCTCCTGCTGGAGATTGACCCAATGATGGCATGAGGTTGGGTTTGTGTCTGTAGGTCACAGGGCACTTTTTTCTCATTTTTTCACATGAAATTTTTCTTGCATGGTGAAAGTGGTCCTGTTATACAAGTAAATTAATGACAGAAAAGTAATAGCCCTGTTCCTGCTGTAAACCATTACTTGAAAAATCCTAATTTCATTCAAGGAAAACAAAACCATACTGAATCCTAGATACAACCCTCCAAGTACTTCAGGATTATACCAAATACAAATCACTAATGTTTAAAACATGGGATATCATTGAAAGTACTAAACTGATATGTGGGAGACAAATGTAGTTTTATGCCACAGCATTTCTTCATTCCTTGACCAACTCATGTAACTCATTTTTCCCTCTTCCCTCATTTCACTACCTGCCAATTGGGGTTAAAACCCAATTCTTTCCCTGGTGAGACTGTGAAGTTTCTTAATGTTTACCAGACACTTCCAAATATTATAGGGGACTACTCCCTTCTTATACACATAGGCAAGGTCTGACTGCGTGGTAGAATCAGACCCCCATAGAGGGGCACTTCTTGGTAAGGCACAGGCTAATCAGCTCAGCTGAGAAGTGGTCATGATAGTTTTGTTATCTCAATCTGCTCACTGGACAAATGGTATGGTACTGCCATGGAGATCCCTAAGCAACTCTGACTTAATCTAAAATTGTAAATCTAGCTTCAAGGGAGAGGAAGACTGTATGAAGCCTGTGTCTGTCCTTCAGCTTTTGAACTCTGAGCTGTTTTCGGATAAATTAAGCAGTGGAGGTAAAAAGGCTTAAATGTATTCTGTTCTAACATGAATTTTGGAAACAGGTAGAATAGTGGGGAAAAGGCACTATCAGTGCTTTCACTGAAGGAACAGCTAAATGGTCTTGCCTTTTATTAGATATCAGAGAATCCAGTTATGAGCAAGCCATTGGCAAACAGGCCTCATTAATTTCACAAAGTCTGAAATTACTTGTCCCTGTTTAGGAACTAGGTTAAAATATTGAGAAAGGAGCTTCCAGCTCTGTCTGTCATATCAGTAAACTGAAGTACGCTACAGAAAATTATCAGCATTAACAGTCAACTTTTGCTAATGACCAGCACTGTAGACAACTGATTTTATGGGCCTCTAGGCAGCACCTCAAGACTGGCTTTGCATATGTACTTGATTATGCATTGTGATGGATTTAGGCTTAAGACTCTCATTTCAAAGCATTTTCAACCTTTCCTCTGCCTGCCTCCCTCTTCATCGCTCTTGGTACAGCTCTCACAACCCATTAGAGACAGTTGTCCCTGGTTCAGATTGCTGCACTTAGCCCAGGATCAGTGCGAGCCAGTCCCATTTCCCTCTTGTTATCACAGTCCAGTCTGTACACCTGCTGTCCTCAGTTGGAAAAACTCCTCTGTCTGCAGACCCTAGACTTGCTGTTTCAACTGAAATCTGGCAGGAGTAACCCATTAAAGATGCATGTAGAGGAACCTGCACCCAGAGGGATGCCAAATGGTGCTTCATCCATTGCCTACAGGTCTTGAACTCCATCAACTAGGCAGGGAAACCAAGAAAGAAAGGACTCACTCACCTGATTAAATCTTCATGAGCTGCTCTACAAGTTCAGACAAGAAAGCTTTGCTCTTGTAACCCATCCAAAACAGAGTGAACAAACAACAAAGTGTTCAGCTCCACACACACACACACTTTTGCATCCTTGGTTCCACTGAGCTAATTCAGATTCATATTTTCATTTTGTCGCAAATGTAGAACCACTGAATATCTCAGACTGCTCCCCAGGTCCCATAAGAAACTGGTCTCTACTTCATTTTCATTTGATTGTTGGAGATGAAGCAGAGACAAAAGGAAAGCTTCCTGTGCTCCATAGCATGAGGATGATGGTCCTGGGCTGCAAACATCTGAGCTTGTTAGAGGAGCAGTTGGAGATGACACTTTCTTTTGTCTTATACTGATCTCCTACAGTTGCTTTCAAAATAAGTATGTTTAGAAAGTAAAATGAGACTCCTTTTAAACAGGAGTCTGCAGATAGCTAGAGGATCCATTAGCAGTCCCATATAGGTGTTTATTCCTCTCCTGATCAGCTAATCCTCTATTTCTACAGCAGTTCGGGGTTGTTTCTTAGAGCATAATTTTGACTGCAAAGAAAGAGTTCTTCCTAATGACAGATTTCTGAGGATTCAACATCTTTTAACTACCGTTTAGAATAATGCTAAGATGTCTCATATTTACTGACCACCAGAGGAGGGGGGCAGGGAGAGGAGATAAATCCACCCACATGAGAGAGATTGAATGTGGCCCAGTTGTGTACTGCATTTGTCTAGGTGATAGGAAAGCCTTTTACCTGCTCTTTTCTTCATTTGGTGAAGAAGGATTTGAATCTGTGCCTTCAGTCTACCTAAATGAGTCCCCCAATGACAGAGTTTTCATGCCTGTACCCCCTTTCCCTA